>NW_011106719.1:0-721 GCF_000146605.3 Meleagris gallopavo
TTCACCCCAGTGTAAATCAAAATCTGTGTTATTTTCAGCATAAAAGAGTGCTTGATTACTGTAATAGTAAAGATTTTTAAAAAGATACATTGTACATCTGTTGATTATGGAAGTGCTGTAGTTAGGGTTGTGATTCCTCCTCTAAGCACCTATTTACAGGCACAGACACGCTGTTGATACAGATCTGTCTGCTGTCCGGGAAGAGCCAGGCTTTTTTGTAATTGCTTGGATAAATGACAGCGTGTCTGGTCCAAAACTGACTGTGTTTATATTTATCAGTAAGAAAGACACACAAAGAAGCTAAATGTGGTTTTTGCCAGATAGAGTCTGTTTAACTTAGCTTTTGGTTAGCAGTTTTGGATGTGTCGCGTCCTAAGTTGAAAGTTATGGTTGGGCAGTGGGAAGGTGAGCTGGCTGTGACTGCACCCCAGCTTACAGGAACCTCTGCTGTACAAGGTGGGACTGGTGGAAGGAAAATGGGACATGCAGCAAGTGGAGAGGCTTGGGTGTGAGCTGACATGGGGAACCTCTGGGAGCGAGAGCAAGGACACAGAGCTAAGAAGAAAGCTTTCCACAAGGATTTAGCTACTGTTGTGCACAGGGGGCATAATCCAGGAGGACTTCTAAAGTCAGTCTGCCAAGGGGAAGTCCAAATAAGGGCCCTGAAAACTGTATAGGGCAAGGGGAAATTTGTTTACAGACACTAAAATATCAAGGGAAA
>NW_011106720.1:0-519 GCF_000146605.3 Meleagris gallopavo
TGATGTATGAACAGCCTCAAAGAAAAAATAACGTGCAGGCAGTGGTGAGAGTACCTGTTATCCAAAGATACAGTAACATTTTACAGGCCTTGTATTATTTTAAGACACCATTAGATTGCTTAAAACAACACAACCACCACCTTGACAGCAGGTTTTTGCCCCGTGCTTGAAGATATCCTCAGGAGTCGTATATCAAGAAGAGTAATTGTGAATTTCTTCTTTGGTTTTCTGGATGCACATTCTCAGGAAGCTCACGGTATACAAAGAAGTGTTTTTAAGTCCAGGGAGACACACCATAGTGTTCATATGAAAGCCACCCCAAAACACAAAGAAAGCTCAGCTCTGACACCTTGCCTCCTTCATAATTCATCTGACCACCTACCAGCACACCTTTACTTTCTGTAGCAGATCTACATCACGGTTTGTCTGTAAGCAAATAAGAGGAAATTGCATTCACGTAGCATCAGCAGAGTACAGTCGATAGACTAGAATCTGGAAGCACAAGGAACACTTCCATAC
>NW_011106721.1:0-799 GCF_000146605.3 Meleagris gallopavo
GTTTAACTTATGGTTGCTGTATTTGGGTTGTTTCTGAGTCATGTAGCCTGAAGCCCTGCAGAGCTTCACTTACCATCTATATCCCTTCTCCGCAGGGACTGGTGGCCCAGCTTTCAGAAAACATACAAGGGCAAAATCTCATAGTTTGCACTGAGTTTTGAGAGTTACCGCTATGTCAGATAACAATGGAGCCTAGAAGATATTATGTAGTACTGTAGTTACCTAGGCATAGACATGGCTTGTGTTGGACCAATTGTAAAGTAACATAGCTTTTAGCCTGTCTTACCATTCTAAGAAACAGCTAAGGAAAAACTGCCTGGTCTGGAAAAGAGGAGGCTTGGGGGAGACCTCACAGCTTTCTACAATTGCCTGAAAGAAGGCTGTAGCTAGCTGGGGGTCAGCCCCTCTTCCCAAATAACAGCAATAGGACTAGAGAGAACAGACTTAAGCTGTACTGGCAGCCTTCAGGTTGGATATTAGGAAAAATTTCTTCTCAGAAAGAGGAGTGAGGCATTGTAACAGGCTGTCCAGGGAGGTATTGGAGTCAGGGTTCCTGGAGGTGTTCAAGAATGTATAGATCTGATACTGAGGGACATAGGATAGCAGGCCAAGTGAGGATGGGTCAGTGGTTGGACTAACTGCTCTTAGTGGTCTTTTTCAACCTTAATGAATCTATGATTCCATGAAATGGTTTGGTCTGGGATGCTTATGTTGCACAGGGAAGAAACTGTAGGGAGGGCTGTGAAGTGAGAAATACTTAATATCAGGCCAGAGACTGCTCTTACTGGAGTGGGTAGAA
>NW_011106722.1:0-311 GCF_000146605.3 Meleagris gallopavo
GGAAATCTAATTTTCTGTTTGTTGTGTTGCTGAAGGTTCTCATTTTTACAGCTGCTATGTGAATCCCTCCACTTTTTATAAAAGGTTCTTATTTCTCCTTGCAGGCTGGTCACCTCCCAGAAAACAACCCTTTGGAGGATGTACATCTGGAGGTAGCTCCCACTGCCCAAAGCATCCCTGCTCCATCAGCAGCATCCCATGTGGTGGGGACTCAGCCAAGTGGTAGCAGCACAGACAAAACCCCTCTGACATGCCCAGCCCTCACTGCCTGCAGCCTCCTGAGCCCATTCATAGAATCACAGAATCATAGA
>NW_011106723.1:0-619 GCF_000146605.3 Meleagris gallopavo
TACAATATACGTAATACCAAAAATTATTCTGTAAGAAGGCTGTCACATACTTATTGTATTCATGAAATTTGGAAGAAATAAAAGTACCCTAAATGTAGTTGTAACTGGATGTATTTTCAAATATAATAGCTCTATCTTTTCCTGAATGTTTCTTTGCTACGTATATATTTTTCTGAATTTCTGCAATAAGATATATGGAAAAAAATCCAAGCTTTCTTATTTTCTTATAAGTAAATATATATATTTGTCATATATAGCAATCATATGTAACTATATATATTAACATAATCACATAAATACATACTGTTACTTACAATTATTCAAGGTTTACTTCAAATAAGCAATACAAATGTATAAATAGGACAATAACTTCAAATAAGCAATACAAATGTATAAATAGGACAATATTGGAGCCCTGAGAGCATCATCAGGCCAACATTATCTGAAATGGCTGCATCTCAAATCTTCTTCAGATGTCCTTCCCAGGGGCATGACCCATGTGGTCACACTAATCTACTCCCTTACTGAAATCCACTTCTGCTGTGGTAATTTAATGAATGCATTTATTTTATTTTGTTGGGTGTGTAAATTAACTTTTCCTGCACGGTATTTGAATCGT
>NW_011106724.1:0-618 GCF_000146605.3 Meleagris gallopavo
AGGCCATTTCATTCTAGTTGGTTCATCAGCATACCTTTACATAAGTAGGCCACTTACTGATGAAATTTAAAATATGTTTATATCGTAAAAACCTAAGTCACTTTTCAAGGGCCAACAGTTTCAAAAGTTATTAAGGAAACTACATTATGTGAAGTATGTAAGAATTTCTTCTTTAAGAAACAGGCTAGCAGTCACACTTCACAATATCTACAAACATCTTATTATACTTACTTAAAAATAAATGACTACGAGGCACAGAGAAGTTTTCACTTCCAGTCCTGAATTATTAGATCTGAGAGATTAACTTCTATAATCACAGATGATATTTCATTCCAGGCATAACTCTTTGCCATTATATTATATTAAGAACAATTTATCAGTGAAGTTGCAGAATATGAGCAGCAAAACAATATTTTACTTATTAGTTCAGCAACACACATTCAGCAAACACTAAAACCTTGCAAAGTGACAGTTCTGACTATAACTGATGAAGTGCATAAAAATTATACATACTGATATTTTTGAATAGGAGTCAATCATGCTGGAATAGTTTTAGTGACTAATTAAAATACAAGCTATATTCTAGAACAGCATTAATGTGAACTTAGATATTCTAGC
>NW_011106725.1:0-317 GCF_000146605.3 Meleagris gallopavo
ATATACAGTTAAATTTAGTGCTAATGCATTAAATGTATAGGTAAGTAAGTTTGTATTTTGGTTGCTCAGAAGAACGTTGTCCGCTTTAAGGGGCTTCATTCCTATTGCCATCATGGGAAGAAGAATAGAAACAATTTCACTGAATTGCTTGTAAGATTTGTCTCCTAAAATGTATCAGTACTGCTATGTATCTACAGGGTCAAAAGGATAAAATATATTTTCTGGAAAAGATTTGAAATCAAACTACAATACTAATGTTCTTAGTCAGTAGTTAGAAGCAGGAAAAACCCATTTAGAAGAATTGACAATATCAGGGG
>NW_011106726.1:0-491 GCF_000146605.3 Meleagris gallopavo
AACAACACAGGCCCCAGCGAAGCAGACTAATCCGTACTGACAAGCTGCTGTGCGTTTCCTGATCTTGAAGAATTGTTCATCAAGAAAAATGCTACACAAAAGAGATAAAATAATCTCACCTGTTAACAGAAAAATTAAAGTATTTCTGCATGGCTAAGCTACAAGTTAGCCAGGCCTGTATAACCTTCATGTTTTCACAGGAAAGAATTTCTTAGGTGAAAAAAAGAAAAAAAAAGACTATATATCAAATACTTCCCTCCAAGGACTGAATTGTGTTTGAAGTACTATCCAGGATGCTGTTTCTCATGATTAGATGTGAGTTCAAAACAATTATTTAACATAATTTGTTGAGATCTGTGATAAAATTGTACCTGATTATGATAATACCTAACTATACGATATCAAGTATTATGAATCATGATTAAGACATTTAACGCAAAATTGAATATACAGAACAGACTTCATCTGTGGTACACCTGTTTATCAAGTCA
>NW_011106727.1:0-387 GCF_000146605.3 Meleagris gallopavo
AGCTCAGGGCATAACTTAATCACAAGCTGAAACAGAAAAGATACCTTATTCTAGAACTAACCACGTGAAGTAAATAGCTGCAGGTAAGCAGTGGGATTCATCACATTGGAGATCTGCTGCTTCTACCCGTTAGCATACTTTGGAGTCTCATCTTTTCCAGCAATGCTGCCTGTTTACAGCTACACTGACTGAAGATCAGACCTACCTGGTTCTGGAAAGCTTCAGGAGCAAGCTTTTTATAAACCGGAGCCACATCAGTAGCTAAAGTTTGCAAATTATGTTCAAGAAGTTCCTCCTGCAGGGAAAGACGATGCTTAGAGAGCTGCAATTTACTTTAGAAGAATTTAGAAGAATCCAGTTTAGAGATGTCTGACCTGAGTCAGCAAA
>NW_011106728.1:0-582 GCF_000146605.3 Meleagris gallopavo
AAATTTAAAAAATAGATTTGATCAACATAAAACTATGTAGTGGTATTGCTTACTTATTTTGTTTGCAAGAAACCTACTGAATATTAGAGCAATAGATAGACTGAATTTTGAAAATGAATGATAACAATGTTATAGCATATAGAGAAGTGGTTTGCTTAAAATCTCTTTGAGTTTACTCAAAAGAAGTTAACTTTGAAGCCTTTTTCTACTTCTGTGTCAACTTCCAAGAGATTTTTTTTTCCATGAGAAATTTTCATACCGTATCCTGAAATTATATTCCAAAATATTCTCGTTACACTCACTTGATAACAAAAACATCTTGTTATGCTTTCTTTAGTTTCAATCCCAGTAAACTCTCACTGAACTGAAGGCAGATTTTGCAAATATTCAGTATGGCTAGAAAATCTAGTCTTGTCTAGAAGTGCTGTGCTGCTTATTCTAACTCTCTGACCTGTTATTGTACTACAAAATAGCCAAATAGTGCAGTTTGCAATTGCAGCTACTGGTGTAGGAGCATGCTAGAGAGAAAACTTGAGGTCTGTAGACAAGAAAATAGCTCTGTTTCATAGGACTCAAGTGTTT
>NW_011106729.1:0-528 GCF_000146605.3 Meleagris gallopavo
TTAGCCCCTCTGAGGAAAGCAAAGTTTGTTGAGAGCCCTCGCATCCCCGAGTCCGAGCTTGGCTCACCAACACTCTCTTCAGCACAGAAACTGGACGTGGATGCATACTGCCCTGGTAAGCTGCATGCAGAGGTGCTGCATTTGGAGAGGGACAGCAGCTCCGGCCAGAGGGAGCACTGCATGTAGTGCAGCTCTGTTTTGTGGTGCACAGCCCCGTTGCACTGAGCAGCTCCGTGCATTCATTTCTCACTGCTGCCCATTCACACCTGCTGCTTGCTGTGTGCTGCAAGTGAGAGCTGCACGGCTGCTCCCCCCTGGGGCAACGTAGGAGATGGGGAGTGTTGATAACAGGAGGTGAAAGCGATCCAGTTAGCTTGAAATTTCATTTTTAGTGCTGGCTCTTGGAAGGGCTGGAATGAGAACACGTTTCATAGCTATCAGTGCACAGCGTTGTGTGGTCTTGTTGAGGCTACACCCAAAAACAGTGCAGATGGTGAGAGCCTACGGGGTGTTTGTGGCCGGGGGAAC
>NW_011106730.1:0-469 GCF_000146605.3 Meleagris gallopavo
TCCTTTGCCAGGTTCATCCCTGAGAGGACGACTGACGGTATCTTTACATAGACCCAGAAGCCTGGCGGTCCAACCAAAAGGCATGCTCATGCTTTAAGGCAGCTGATCTACAGAAGAGGACACAGCAGGAAGAATCAGAATAAGTAGCAACATAGATTTTAAGACATCTTTTATTTAATGTGCAAAAGTGCCAAGAAATAACATGTACAACTTAAACTAAGCTATAGCAACTAACATGAAAAAGAACTATGCTACACAGAGATAAACTTCATTTCTGGAATCACCCTATAGTTAGGAGTACAAACAAAGCCATTTGGTAATGACCTAGAACATCTCAATTGTCTCCTTCTTAGTAATACGTAAAATTCAAATTCTGGTACAGACAAGTTTTGTACTTGCAAAAGGAACCAGCTCTTGAAGATCGCCTTTCCAATTGCGTAATATCAAGTATTAAGTGATTATTTTCCTT
>NW_011106731.1:0-364 GCF_000146605.3 Meleagris gallopavo
CTTCCTCTTAACATGCTGTGCATCTCATTGCAGTGGGGCGTTGAGCTCTGTTTGCACAGCAGACAATGGGATCTGGCAGCGGTTCAAAGGCATCTCAAGCAAAGTGACTGAACACGCTCACTGCCGCTGGGGCAGAGCGGGATGCAGGATGCCTGCTTTCCTCTCCTCCATCGGACTGCACGGGCAGGTGCTGCACCGCTGGCAGCCAGCTCTGCTTTTGTTCCAGCAGCAAGAGGATCAAGGGGGAAAGCAAGAAGGTGCTGCTACAGAGCATGGCAGCACCGAGACCCACACCAATAAGGTAGAGGGATGCAGGGCGGGGGATGAGGAGGGAGAGGGGGGAGAGGAAGCGGGTGGGAGAGGG
>NW_011106732.1:0-472 GCF_000146605.3 Meleagris gallopavo
TAGGATGGCATTGATTACACTCCCAGCTAATACAATAATTGGAAAGGGATAGAAGAAGA
Source organism: Meleagris gallopavo (assembly GCF_000146605.3). Taxonomy (NCBI): domain Eukaryota; kingdom Metazoa; phylum Chordata; class Aves; order Galliformes; family Phasianidae; genus Meleagris; species Meleagris gallopavo. Next base: position 60 of record NW_011106732.1, read on the forward strand.
TTCTGATCTTCTTGCCAATAAGAATGACTCTGATTTGGATCCTTTGGCAGCACTGATGTGCTGTCTGTGTGTAAATGTGCTGCTTCACGTGCTGCTTTGATGTGCAGATCTGTGCTGATGGACAAAGCAGTAAAGCTGAGCAAACAGCTTCACCCAACGTGTGCACGGAGAGGAGGAAGGTACTGTTAGTCACAACAGAAACAGAGCTTTAGGAATAAGTAGAAACCCAATACCAATCACAAGAACGGGGCCTTGAACTGAGTGTGGGGAAAAAATATGAAGGAAGATCTCCTTGAAGTATTAAATCTGTAGAGAAGTGCCAAACAGCAGCGCTCTGCCTGGCCCCTGGAGCCTGTGGAGCATCTAGAATTCACCCCTTCTGCTGCTAACAGTGAAGAAAAAATGAGCAGAAC
>NW_011106733.1:0-495 GCF_000146605.3 Meleagris gallopavo
TCTTTTTTTTAGCCTGCTGGCTCTGGTGTCCCTCTGTGGCTGTGAGAACCACAATGCTCAATGAAGGGGTGCAGCCCTCGTGGCATTCAGCTGCAGGAATGGGGCTTCCAAGAGGGGGCTTGGGGGTGAACCTGAGGATGATTTGGACAGAGCAAAGTGCTCCCATCCCTTTTCTGGCACAGGACTGAACTAGATGGATTTTTGCTCACCTCAAATGTAAGCATCCCCGCTCCCTCGCTGCCATTCCCCTGAAAGTCCCCGTGTTTCTTTCTGGCCAACTGATTCATTCCTGCTGTGTGCTCGGCCTCGGAAAAGTGGGATGGGATGGGGTGGGAGGGGGCTGTTGGGGCAGAAAGCAAGTGCCCCATCATCTGTGGATTCTGCAGAGCCCTCCAGCACCGTGCCGCAGTTATCAGCACCGCACAAAGCTGGTGTTACCACCTGGGGCTTACTGGATATTTTCAAGCTGTTTTTGCTTCCCTCCATCACCTTCTC
>NW_011106734.1:0-395 GCF_000146605.3 Meleagris gallopavo
GTTCTAAGCTAAAAAGGAGAAACATGAAAGGTGAGCTATCGTTGAGGCCCTTCCAGGAGCCCAGACCTGCATCAGCATCGCAGGGATCCCAGCACTATCTGTCCCATGCCAGGGCTGCTCTCAGCCATCCTAGAAAGCCAAATGCCCAGCTGAGCTCAGGCAATACTTGTCTTAGGAACCACATGCAGCTTCTGGACTGGCAGCAGTGCTACTTCCACACTGAGGATCTGGTAGGTCACACAGTGACCCACTATTCATCACTCTCTTAGGTCAGAAAAACTGCTTTGTAAACACAATTTAGCCCACGAGTCATGATTTGGCCTTCTGCTCTAGGAAAGAAAAAAACAGCAGCTCAGCCTCCCTTTCCTACACACCTCCAAACCCAGGAGGAACAT
>NW_011106735.1:0-424 GCF_000146605.3 Meleagris gallopavo
CAGAGTTCTGAAGGTGGCTGTTGTGATTGGCTGCTTTGTGAACCATCATTGGCATGATGGAGACTGGGGAAGCTTTTATTTCTTACAAAACTTAGTTTTAGCCCCTAAAAAGGAATAGGTCCTGGATGAAAGTTGGATGCTTTGATTGTACACTTCATTCACTGCTGTGCCTTATTAAGCACCAAGTTTTTGAAGCACACAGACTGTGTAACCAAACAGTTTCAAAAATGAATTTCCCTTTCTGTAACAACTTGTTTTTACTTATTGCAGACAACACCCAACCTACACAGCTAACACCCAGAAGTCTAGAAGTGTCAGAACTGGAGTTATATACACAGCCCCAGTTTGTTCCTGTTGACATGTTCATTGGAAACTGCAGAGGTTCAGTAGTGGTCTGCAATACTGCAATGCTGTACAACACTTG
>NW_011106736.1:0-401 GCF_000146605.3 Meleagris gallopavo
GAGGATACATATTTTAAGGTGGGATGGTGCAGTACTGGTAGAAAAGGAGGCCATAGGAAGTCGGAGTATTCATGGAAGAAGTCACAAGCAGAAATGTGCTTGCAGATCAATTTCCTTTACATGGGACATTTTTCCCCCATTGCCTAACTCAGCAAATCTCCCCAGTGAGGAACATGCCAACTGGTCAAGTGCTGGTAACAGCACATACTTCTTTGGAGACATTATGGCATTTGGCAACACAGGAACATAAGATACACAGAAACAGGAGTTCATTGCCAATCCATTTACTTTACTACAAAATCTGCAGATGTGCTGGTGGAGAACAAGAATCTTTTCACCATTCAAAGAAAAAATTTAGGAGCACAAAGAAGGATCATTACTATTGGAGTGAATCAGCATAG
>NW_011106737.1:0-354 GCF_000146605.3 Meleagris gallopavo
CCCGGCGGGGTTTGGTTTGTTTGTTTTTGTAACTCAGCTGATATTCCCGCGTGGTTCAGCCCAGCAGCCCGGTGCGTCCTTTGCATGCTGCTCGTAAAATCGGGGAGGGCAGCAGTGTGGGGCAGGAGGGGCTGTGAGATTATTGGGCATGTTGTGGGGTAGGGAGTGGGGAGCGATCAGTTCATCACACAGCCAAGCGTAATTAACACATCCCAATAGTTTTTGCGGAGCTGTGGGTGCTGGAAGCAAGTCTGGGGGACAACCAATGGGTACCTGTGGGGATGGCTCCACACTGAGCCCCAGCACTGGGTGAGGAGCTGGGCTTATCCCTGCTGCATCTTGTGGTGAACTGCA
>NW_011106738.1:0-414 GCF_000146605.3 Meleagris gallopavo
TTACAAATACTCTAAGAAATGGCTGATGGCCTTAAAAATAAATGTATTTTTTAATAAATGGATAATGATCAACCTGTCACAGAGTCCAAATAAGTCAGGAAATTCTTTCCAACTATTACAGTGTTAAGGCCTTTTAGTGTGCTTATAACCAACAATGACACATGCTGCCCACATCTATCCCACGTCTATGTAAACTACTGCTCTTTTAGGAATCTTTAGAAAGTGATTCATTAAAATAAAACCTTTATTTTATTAAAAGACTACAACAACAACACCAACAACCATAGATGAAGTGTTCTTTTGCAAACACACATGATAGGTAATTCAGAACCAAGTATTCAATTCAAGTACTTCTAAAGACAGAAGTAGAAAAAAAGAGGAAAAAAGCCCATCTCTGGAGATATAATTAGATTC
>NW_011106739.1:0-539 GCF_000146605.3 Meleagris gallopavo
ATTTTAAAACAGAAGAGGAAATTCTCTGGTTTGGGAGCATTAACTAGTCCATTTCAACAGAAAGAAACATGTCGACATGCTAGCAGAACAACACTCAGCTCCTCCTTTTTAGTTCATGGTTTTATTTGTTACTTTTACTAATAATGATAGCAGTGCAATACTAAATGCCAAAATAAGCCGTACAACTAACAGATACTGTACACTGAAGCAGTAAAGACAAAATTCACTGTGCAACACCGCAAGATGTTCACTTCAAGGAGAAAAAGCTTACTGTCCTTGTATTTGATTAAACAAATGAATACAGCCCACAAGATGGACCAAAATCTTATTGCTATTTCTTTTCAACCCCTTGAAGTATATATTGGAAGCATTTTTTTTTGGAGGATTTGTCACCAAAAGCAATATGTTTCAATTTACATTATCTCTCAGCTGGCCTTTAGAAATCAGAACACCGCTGTTCCACTTTTACTTGCATTATTTCCTTCACGTAGCAGAACGTTAGTAAGCAGCAATATAAGTAAGCCCTAAGTAGGCTACTG
>NW_011106740.1:0-571 GCF_000146605.3 Meleagris gallopavo
CGGGGGAGAAAAAAGGACTTAGTCATTGGCAGCTCCATGAATTTTTCTGCCCCACAGACAACATTTTAATAAAATATGTCCTCAGAAGAAAACCCTTTGGCCCAAAAGAGTCGAGGTGCTGCATTTTGACCAATAAAAAAAGAAAAGCTAGGTTGCATCATGGAACACAAAATGCTGGCATCCATGTTTCAGAATGTGACGGTTGAAAAAGCTCTCTATGCAAATTCTGCTCCCTCTTAGTACCTGCCCCTTGGAAAGGTGATAGAATGGAGGTCCCTGAACGCAGCCAGGAGGCTGTGAGCAGCCTCCAGGGCTGAACTGATCCAAAGGACAACTTTCAGCTGTCGGCCACATCGCTTTTTCCTTCCCCCTATTTGATACAGCAACCGCAAAGAATCTTTTTCGGGGAAAACAGGACTAACGAAAAGAGTGAAACCACGAGAAGGACAAAAACGGAGAACAGTGTAGCAGCAGAAGTGTCTTTAAGTAAATGAGAAGGGAACAGAGCACCGAACAGAGAAGTTCCCCACTCCTCCTTCCCGCCGTGTGCTGCGGCTGCCGGGCCGGCCGG
>NW_011106741.1:0-428 GCF_000146605.3 Meleagris gallopavo
ATCACAGTGAGCCTGTTCAGATCATGGTAAACAGATGTTTGGGGGCTCCACTGCACGCTGCCTCCTCTGGCTGCCCTACTGCATGCCACAAGTTCACTGATTCCTTTGATAAGGCATCTAGAACAGCTGTATCATCTCATCTGTATAATCTCTGTGTTACACAGATTGATCAGAAGTCTGGAAGTTTCAGCACAAATTCAATAACCATTACTCTGCCAAAGAACACACTGTCACAGATTAGCACTGAGAGCCTTGTTCAAGACATCTTCAAGTAGAAAAAACGATTTTCTTTTAATTTAGTTTTAGTAGTCTGATGGAGAATCAAAACACACAGTAAGTGAAAAGTTCTCGCTTAAAAGCACAGATTTTAACCTGATATTTTTTTTATGTCAATTCAGTCCTTCCTGAAGAACAGCAGGCAGGAAGCA
>NW_011106742.1:0-328 GCF_000146605.3 Meleagris gallopavo
TGTGGTTATTTTTATTCTTATCTTTAAAAGCAATATTTTGCAGAAAGAGTGAAAGAGTTGTTATTGAAACTTCTAGACTTGAGAACTCTTGAGGTCTTTCAAATAATATGACATAAAACCCAGGAGCTTGTTTTCATATGAAGATCTGATAAAAGTCACAAGCAACAATTCTCATTGTAGTGTATTAACACAGTTGGGGAGCTGAAAGCCCAGCTAAAAGAAAACAGTGGGTATGTGGGAACAACACTGGGACATCTGGGAGACATTCACATAGTGATTTCTTTGTTTCTGTTTTCAAGATGTAAAATGGGAATGAACAGGCTCAGGA
>NW_011106743.1:0-731 GCF_000146605.3 Meleagris gallopavo
AAACCAAGCCAAAGAATTTTTAACTGTGTTTATGAATCACATTTTTTTTCCTCCTGAATTTCATTATATAAAGATACAAAACATCAGGAATCTGGAAAAAAAGACAACATACTCTATTGAAAAAGTGAATTGTTTATATTTTCTTCAAGAAATATAAGAAGTTCTAAAGCATCCTTCTAATGTTATATCCAAGCAAGGTAACAAAATTCATAGCTGCTAACTGCCCTTAACATGGGGTAAATTGATTGCAGACTGCAGCCCGAAATCTAGCTTGCCATAGAAGAAGTGACTTTCACCTTGAGGGAGGGTTTTCCCTGCCAGACTGAGGCACAGGCCTTAAATCTGAAATAATAATAATAATAAAATAAAATAAAAAAGTTTTTAGTGGAATTTCAGAAGTCCATTAGCTCTAAAATGCTCCAGAGCTCAAGGATGTAGGAAAAGATTATAGGATCTGATTCTTCATTCAATTTCCCTCTAGCATTCAGAATACAGAGGAATATAGTTGATACACCCATGCTCACAAGGGAGTAACTGCCTTCCTTTCTCCTCTCCATTTAAGACCTGTGATATCATTATTGATAAAGACAGAAGAGCTGGAGTTGAATGGTGACGTGCTAAATGTCAGAGGAACCCATCAGCAAGGAATTCACGCAGGCTGAATAAACACTAATTATCGGTTCCAAATCAAGAGCTCACTTCTGAAGCAAATCATTCAGTTCTCAATGCTT
>NW_011106744.1:0-437 GCF_000146605.3 Meleagris gallopavo
AAAAATTAGGCCCGGCTGCCAAGCTCACAGCTCTGGAAAAAGCACTGAATGCATTAGCATACAGTCACATTTTATTTTAATTAATTTATTTTTTTAAGCAACCAGAGTATCAGGTTTAAGGTCCCCAAATCAAGACAGGCAACTGTCTTGATTTATCCAACTCAGGACCTGAAATCCTCAGCTCTCACTACCCAAGCTAACTTTGCAAGCCGCTGCCCATGTGCAGAAAATCCTCACCACTGATTTGGATGCTGAGAGAAAAACAAAATATAGAGAACTGAACAACCTCTTCAACATCACTCTTGTCCCTTCCCCAGGCTCCAGCCCCATGCTAGGTGCTGCAGTCAGGAAAGACCTAACCCAAACTGTGCAGTGATGCTCCGGACTGCACCCCCAAGGGACAAGATACTGGCATGGATCACACGCTTGCTGTGCTG
>NW_011106745.1:0-572 GCF_000146605.3 Meleagris gallopavo
ATGGGTCTTATTCTTTTTATTACTCCTGGGATGTGTTTCTGCCAACCCTACGAAAAAAAATTTTGTCATTTTCCTAAGTCCAGAGATTGTCTTGATAAGTCTAAGGATAGCAGGGAGCCTGGCAGCACCAGACTGAAGGGGTTGGCAGCTCCTAGACAAGGATAAATTAATAAAAGCATAGCATTTAAGAACCTGGAGGCTCCTAAATGTAGACTCTACATTTCATCTACATGAAAACTATCCTTAGAAATTAGGTTCTGCACACTTCTAGGGAAAGAAAAGAATCTCACTTGGTTAAGCTGAACAGGTGGAAAAGTTTTGAAGTTTGCCCTACAGAAAATTAAACCTAGCTGGATTCTTTCTGCACAAGAGATAATTTGATGCAAACTAAGGGATCGTGAGAATACCCACTGTATCTATGACCTGCCTTGCTCTCTGCGTGCTGCAGGGTATTTTCAAATTGCCACTAATAGAAATATCTGACAAAAAAGACCTCTCCATAAAAATGAATGCACATCCTGGATGTTGACTAAATTCGAAAGGATATGCAAATGCTCAGACATTTGTGAGAG
>NW_011106746.1:0-328 GCF_000146605.3 Meleagris gallopavo
GTGAATATAGAAACTTGTTTGGGCATCTACAGTAAAGACTATCCTGAAAAAGGTAAACAGAAGCCCAGCTTCATACCACTCTTACAACATTACTGTAAATGGAGTGATATTTAGTATTTCTTTGTGCGTAGGAAGCCCGCTGCCGGCCATCCTGCCCCGGTGCAGGAGGATGAGGAAGCTCTCCAACCTCCTGTTTGGAGAGCAATAATCCAGAACAGGGCTCAGGGATCAGAAGCAAAGCACACAGCCTTCTGCTTCTCCCTGAGCTGCTCTGTGCCCTCCCCAGCTTGTATCTAGCTCTGCCCTGCCCGGGTACTGTTGCCAGGGG
>NW_011106747.1:0-531 GCF_000146605.3 Meleagris gallopavo
AAGGCTGAGGATGATTTCAGCAGGGAAGGGTTCCTTTGCTGTGCTGCCGTGTGGATTGGTGCCTGCAGAGGTGCACCATTCACTTGCTGGAAATGTGGAAGAAGCAGTAAGGGGCCGGGTGGCATCAGAGGGAGGCTGCTGATAGGGGAGGGCATAGACTGAGACTGGAAACTGTTCTGCTCAGTTGTTAGGCACTGTGCTGCTGGTTGTGCTGAGTTCTGGAGGATGAATTTCGGTTCAAGTGAAAGCAGCCATTGCCCCACGTCCTACAGTGGTTTCGTTTCAGATGGCAGAAAGGTTCTGTGGCTTCAAGAAAGACATTTCTCAGTGCTGTTTGTGTACGTGTTCCTGTGACTACACGGTCATTAGAGGTAACCCTGCCCTTCTGGGCATCCAGGTGGTGAAGGAGCTGCTGCCTCCTGGCTTGGTGCTGCTCCTCTCTGTCCTCCTCCTCTTGTTCAAGCCTGGCATCTCAGTTTGATCTCTGAGTGCCGTAGGGCTGTGCTGAAAAGTGCTCTGAAACAGATGGAT
>NW_011106748.1:0-559 GCF_000146605.3 Meleagris gallopavo
AAACATTTGTGTGCCTTTTTTCACAGCAGAGAATGTCACAACTGAAATTAACTTCTCATGCCCATTGTGTTTGGTGTTCTCTGCTACAGTCAGCTGAACCAAACCAAATCTGAGGTGCAGTTTGGAGACTTTGTGTTCCCTAGTAGTTACCATGTTTTTGTAAATCAGCATTTTGAGTTCAGTTCTACCTCCTTCGCTGCTCATTAGATGCGAAGAGATGAGTTGAACACTGAAATTAAAATCCCTCAATGTTCAAGACTTGTTACAGGTGTGATTGATATGAATAACTTAGGCTTGACACACGAGGGAGGTGTGTTCTGAATTACTTTCACAGGAATGCCAATCAGTACCATACCACAGGGTATGGTACAAAATGAATAGGAGAGCTGTTGCATCTGCGGGGAGAAAACTGTGTCCCCAGTCATATGCATAGATTTCTCTGTTTCTCTTGGAAATGTTTCCATTGTGGTGGTGATGTCTCCCCTGTGCAGTTCACTAAAGAAGAAAGAAGGGATGCGTAGGACTGGGCTGTTCCTGATTTCAACCCAGTTCTTACGAT
>NW_011106749.1:0-387 GCF_000146605.3 Meleagris gallopavo
AAAGGAGAGGTATCATCAGGTCACACACCTGCATCTGCTAAAAATTGAACGGAACTGGAAAATGGAAGACTTTATAAAGAAGCACATTTTCTCTGATTTGGGAAACCTGACTTCTTTTGTATTTTTCCTTTGTTAGTTCTGCCTGTGGCCCTCAAAGGAAGGAAGTTGCCAGCCTGACATGCGTGTGCATCCAGAAATCTCAAAATCAGCGAAAGGTAAATTTTACAGTTTTTTTGTCCACTGCTTCTACCGAAACATAGCTGTAGTAAGCACAGACAAACCTTTTCAGCTGTTGACTCTGCCAGCTCCTTAGAACAAATATTTGCCGTTCAGCTTTTCTTTCTTCAAATTTCACGTGAACGTAAAAGTCTCACCCATAATATTGAA
>NW_011106750.1:0-403 GCF_000146605.3 Meleagris gallopavo
GATTTTTATATGGTCTAATTGAAATCCAAACCTTTAATTTGGACATGAGGTTTTGTAGCTTTTGGCATCATTCTACAAACATTTGAGTAATCAAATTGCCTTAATTGGGCAGCGAGACCTTTGGCCAGGACATGGCAATCCTTGGGTGGCAGGAACCAGTGTATGCCAGATCCACAAAGAGGCCTGGGCATTGGGAAGGTGTTAACAAAGGCAGGGAGTGGGCAGGGCCTTGCTGTGCTCAGGTGAGTTCCTGCTCTCCTGATGGCCTTGAACTCTCCTGCTATGTTCTGCAGCATGCTATGGGACATGGCTATTTTTTAGTATCACCAGACATCTTTTTCCTCCCAAAGGAAAGCTTATGTGTCTGCAAAAATTGTGCTAGGAGTTTAATGAAATACTTCCC
>NW_011106751.1:0-542 GCF_000146605.3 Meleagris gallopavo
TTTGGACATGGGGTGGGGAGAGAATTAGCTATTCTTTGTGGTAAAAAGTAATCTTTGCATCTTTGGTGGGGTCTGAGACAGGCAAGCTTGTTAGCTCTGCCATGTATCTTGAATAATTTCACTGGAAAATGAATTTGCAAAGCATTGGCTATATGATCTCACAGAGAATTGTGTCCTTCGGCTTTCCCTAAGCTTATGATTATAGGCTTGGAATGTTTTGTAGGTACACTGGGGAGAGCTCTTGCTGGGGGACTGGTTCTGATTGTCACAGGAACTACAATATCAGACCAGTTGCCATCAGCTCCATGTTGGCAGAATATTTGATGAAAACCAGGAAGATCTGCTCTATGCCCTGCAGAGTCCAATAACCTTGGTGGTATTGCCAATGGATAATAGTGTTTGTGATAAATGAAATGATATATTTTAAATCTTCAGCAACAGTTCCTATATCATAATGTAGCAACCAAACAGAATATGCTTTCTAAGGCTTTCTAAGGAAAAGAAAAATAAAGATACGAACATGGAACAAATTTAAAAAAATT
>NW_011106752.1:0-369 GCF_000146605.3 Meleagris gallopavo
GAAGAGCTCACGAGATCAGCCACCAAACACACACACTCCCATATTATCCCAGATACCGTCTCCTAACCCTATAAATCCAAACACACACTCACATTACAAAACAAAACAAAACAAAACAAAACAAAAAGTCTTGAAGACATTCAGAAAAGCAAAGACATATTTTGTTTTGCTGCTTTGTTCCTGTAAAAAGGTGAGGTTTTCTCCACCACCCAGATACCTTCTGCAGACATTACTCCCAGCTTGTTGCCCATGCCTGGGGTCAACTATTTGCCCTCAGCACTTTGTATCACATTGCTGGTCCACTGGAGGACATGGAATGCAATAGGAAGTTTCTGCCTCAGCAGCAATTCAGCTCAACTGTTTGCTTAA
>NW_011106753.1:0-454 GCF_000146605.3 Meleagris gallopavo
TTTCTGCCTGCCTCCAAGCTCGTGGGAAATGCCAAAGCAAAACAATCATTTCTAGACCAGCTGCTGAAATGCTGGGGCAGTATGGGGGCTAGCAGGCTGAATTCATGGAAAGACAAAATATATTAGACTGTAATTTTTTCAAGAGAAGACTGGTTTGAACAAACAGTCATGGTTACAGACGGGTATGCGCCCGTGTCAGCAGGTATATGCGTACCAAGGTCATTTGAATCAGCATTCAGTGAGGAGAGCCAGCCAGCTTAATCCAAGTCTGGGTGGCTTGAGAACTGGTCAAGAAGTAGAAAGCTAGCTACTCTAGTGGTGCAGCTAGAGATCAGGGGTTGAGAAGTGGTTGGAAAATCTTAAGTCATATCACGTGCTAAATTCCAAAGGTAATCAGACTTCCTTTGTTGAACTGTGCTCAATAACAGCCCATAGAGTTCCTCTGTTTTGAAGT
>NW_011106754.1:0-475 GCF_000146605.3 Meleagris gallopavo
AATAACTGTTAGAAAATCTTCAACACTTTCTGTGAGAAGAGAAGAATTATGACCGCAGAGAGGAGAATAACATGCTTGTCTAGGAGACAGTATTCTTAAAATTCAGGGGTTCTTGAAACTGAAGGTTAAATATAGCTAACATACTTTATGGTCGAGAGGGGAATCCAGAGGAAGCGCTTCACTACATGAACCTCACTGAACCCCAGGGTAAATCTCAGTGTGTTCTATATTATGGAGCAGCCATTTTGATTGTTCTTCTTTGGCTAACCCAGCAGTAAAATTCCGAGACCTTTCTCTTGTCTCTGCATCCCTAAGGTGCTCTTCATTCTATGCTGTACCAGAAGTTTCTCTTTATTTTGCATCTTGATCTGGAGCCAAGTCATTAGGCAGGGGATGTAAGCCAAACATTTAAGTATTTATCTCAGATCTTGATCATCATCTTTTTTCTGTGAAACTACCTTAAAAAAAAAAAAAA
>NW_011106755.1:0-453 GCF_000146605.3 Meleagris gallopavo
GTGTCTTAATTACAAGATGTACAAGTTAGAAATGTCAAAGGGGAGTGTTTCACAATAAAAAAAAAGGTAATTTGTGCAGTTCTTTTTTTTTTTTCCTAGTGTTAGAGAATAAAGAACTGAAAGAGTGAGCTGTTGCATCCTCAAAGGTGAAAGCTATCTTTTCAAGATACTAGCAAGTCCTTGCAAAAGTAGTTTATGGAGGAGGAAAAAAAAAAAGCATGCCAGGATCAGTAAATACACAATACACTGTACAATGTCACGCACACATGATAATGAGCCTGTGTTTTCAAAGGAGGATAATACTGGAGCAACCTGTTCTGTATGTCTGGGATTGGCCAAGAGGACCTCCAGAGCTCCCTGCCAACATCAGCTGTTCTGTGATTCTACGATTCTCGAACAGTAGCAACTAGATGCTTGTTTTCTGTGTTTGAAAATTTCAGGCTTTTAACAGAT
>NW_011106756.1:0-494 GCF_000146605.3 Meleagris gallopavo
GCCTCAAAGATCATCTAGTTCTAAGATCCTGCCACAGCTGATCATGAGATCAGATTGCCCAAGGCCCCATCAAATCCAACCTTGAACACTTCCAGGGATGGGGAATCCTCAGCTTGTCTGGACAATCTTTTCAGTGACACATCACTTTCTGAGAAAATAATTTATTCCTAACATCTAATCTAAATCTACCCTCTTTTGATTTAAAAATAAAATTAAATTATTACCCCTGTTCTGTCACTACACTACCTGATAAAATCCCTCCCCATAGTTTTTGTCAGCTCTCTGTATGTATGTGAATTTCTCCTCAGTGCTTTCTTCAGGCTAAACAGTCCTGTCTCTTCCAACCTCCCTGTACAGGAGAGATGTTTCAGCACTCTGCTAGTTTTTTGGCATTCCTCTTGTGCTGACTTACTGTAATTGTCAACATGTCTTTCTTAAGCTGGGACCCCCAGTCTGGACACAATAATTCAGGAAGGAATATAGGATGAGAATCA
>NW_011106757.1:0-457 GCF_000146605.3 Meleagris gallopavo
ATCTAGATGTTTCTTAATACCAGTGACAGTGACTCCACACCACCCTGGGCAGCCTGTGCCAGTTCCTGAACCTCTTTCTTTTGCAAGTCCTGAGGTCAATGCATACTTCTTTTCTGTTTTTTGTTTGTTTGTTTTTTGACGTGTGGAGGTGCTCATTTCCTCTTTTTCTTTCCTGGCTTTCATTCCAATGAACATTTATTTATTTATCTTCCCCCATCTTGCACTTCATTACAGGTAACATACAGTTACACAGAAAAGCATTTGTATCTATACTTCTTGGGTAGGAAAGAAAAAGCATCTGGCCTCAAGCTGGCCAGCTTGCATGACGCAGAAGAGATGAGATTCTGAGCGTACTTTAATTTTGTTCACTACCCTCTAGAAACAGGAACAAGAGGAAGTGCCAAATGAGTAAGAAGGAATGCAAGAGTTTGTATGAACTTCTGCAGGAAGTAAGGGG
>NW_011106758.1:0-384 GCF_000146605.3 Meleagris gallopavo
CAGCCCTGTGGCCCAAACTCCTCTGGCCAGCAGCTGCAATGAGCCCTGTGTCAGGCAGTGCCAGAACTCCACCATTGTCATCCAGCCCTCTCCCGTGGTGGTGACCCTGCCCGGACCCATCCTCAGCTCCTTCCCACAGAACACCGTTGTGGGCTCCTCCACCTCCGCTGCTGTTGGCAGCATCCTCAGCTCTGAGGGCGTGCCCATCACCTCGGGGGGCTTTGACCTCTCCTGCATTTCCAACCGCTACTGTGGCAGGAGGTGCACCCCCTGCTAAAGGTGCTGGATGCTGACCTAGACAAGGACCCCCAGGAATGCTAAACATGGCACTGGACAGAAGAACAAATGCTGTGGTGCTGTTGGATGGTCACAGGCAAGCCTGAA
>NW_011106759.1:0-437 GCF_000146605.3 Meleagris gallopavo
CTCTTTTCAGCAGTGCCCAACAACAGGAAAAGGGGCAATGGGCACAAACTGGAACACTGGAAGTTCCACACAAGCTGAAAGAAGAACTTCTTTACTGCCAGAGTGACAGAGCAGTGGAACAGGCTGCCCAGAGAGGTGGTGGGGTGTCCTTCTCCGGAGATATTCAAGTCCCACCTCAAGGCTTCCCTGTGTGACCTGCTGTAGGGAACTTGCTTTAGCATGAGGATTGGACTCAATGGTCTCCAGAGATCCTTTCCAATCCCTACAATTCTGTGTTTCTGTGACTGGTCTCTGAATTTGAAGTGATTCCCCACTAACTTGTGTAGGCTCCTGACTTATTCCAGTTGAAGCAAGAAAAAAAATCAGGCTTTAGCAGTAGAATAATCTGTGTTCTTGTTTTCCCACAGTGCAAAGCACTGACAATGAAAGAGCACTCA
>NW_011106760.1:0-420 GCF_000146605.3 Meleagris gallopavo
TGTGCAATGCTCAGACAGCACAAGGATAGTCTGGGGGCATACCCAGAAGTAGCTGCTTGGTATGGCCATATGACTCAAGTCATCAGCAGAAAATATGACCTGAACCTGACATATTTGAACCACTGCTGAAGACCAAAGTTAATGTTTAAAAAGAGGTGGACAGAGAATTTAGCCATTCCCATAGCAGGGATCATCATAATTGTCTATTAGCTTTAAACAGGGGATTAACGCTTAGGTACCAGCACAACTATGGTGATGCCTACATGTCATGAATCTGTTTTATAATGTCTCATATTAGCAGCATTGGCCTGACTGGAGGCTGTGGATATCTAACGGCTCAGGCTGTAAGTGGTAGTTCTAACTTTTACAAATTTTTAAAATTTTACTGCACCTCTGCTCTGCAGATCTATGTCTATTGAG
>NW_011106761.1:0-384 GCF_000146605.3 Meleagris gallopavo
CCGTCGTCGTCACCTTCCCCGGCCCCATCCTCAGCTCCTTCCCCCAGCAAGCCGTGGTGGGCTCCTCCGGAGCACCCGCCTTTGGGGGCTCCCTGGGGCTGGGGGGCCTCTACGGCGCCGGGGCCACTCAGGGCTCGGGGGGGCCTCTGCACCTTTGGCAGACCCTACGCTTCTCCTGCCTGCAGCCCCTGCCCCCTGCCCCGCTACAGCAGGAAGCTCTGGGACACCTGTGGCCCCTGCTAAACTCAGGCCCTGCCTGCTCCCAGCATCACCAGCATTCCATCATGCTCAAACTCCTGGGCCTGGAGTGTTGAGGAGTGCTGGGCATCTCTAGCTACGGCTGAGGCCTGAGCAGCTGGCACTGCCGGCACCTTTGCATGCTCT
>NW_011106762.1:0-569 GCF_000146605.3 Meleagris gallopavo
AGACAGCATTTGTTCTCATCTTATAGAAAATTCTGCCAGAATGGGTAGGATTAAGAATCACTACATTTTTTGTTTCCAGTTAGTCTAGGACATAGAAGATACTCCAAGTGCTGAAATATGAGTGCTTGGATATAACGTTCACATTATGCATTCTGTACACACTAAGTAAGAAACGCAAAACTTGGGCTTCATAGCAAACGTACAGAAGTTTAAAGAATTTTCATTTTCAGCATTTTCCCCCTAGATCTGAAGAAATTATTTCACTTGATGATTACATCTCAAAATCAGGAAATAGCAGACCAGACAATGATCAGCAGTTTTTTAGAATAGAAAAAAAAAGTCCAGTGGACTTTTTTCTCCCCCTTTCTTGTCCTCTGCTTTCAACCCTCCAATACCTGTACCATTGCCCTCCACTCCAGCCTCGTTTCTTCTTCTAAAGGCTCTCGGTGTTTAAGGGCAGGCGGCACAAAAGAATGGGCTGAAGTAAGTGGCAGTAGTGTGAGCACTGTGTTCCTGTGCATTTGTGTGCATGCAATGTCAGCATCGAGCCCAGCCTCAACTGCCTCAGG
>NW_011106763.1:0-627 GCF_000146605.3 Meleagris gallopavo
ATACTGCTATGCTGGCAGAAATCTGTACTAGTCCAAATAAAGGTCTTTGAAAATCATTAAAACCTAGAATTCTACACACAATCACATGTGACTTTCACTCAGCTTGTTAATGTGGTTTTTACCTTCCTGCCTGATTCTTCACTGCCTTGCAATTTTAGAGTCATTTATCTTTTTCCAGCTGGCTGCAGACTCCTACTAGAGCTGAACTGAGTTAGAAAATGATTGATTTGATGTTCTGGGGGGTGGGGACCAAGCAAGCAGAATCTACTGATATCACTCATTGTGGTAGTCACACACAGAATTTTAATTCTCATTACAAGACAGCTTTGCCAGAACAGCTGCACCTTTCCTAGAACCTTATCATGTCCAAGATGGTTTTATTTGTATAGGTATATGAGATTCGTACCACCAAAATATAAATACAGCACAATCATTTCCAAACATAGCATGAGAAACTGCAAAAAGGAAAGTCCTGATGCTAAAAGTATAGAAGACTGAGGCTTACATTGCTTTGCCAGCACACCTGTGAATAAACTCTGTTGTCTATTGACATGTTCGCTCTTATCTTACTGTGCTTTTTACGTTGCTTTTGTACAGAACATGATTTTATAGATGACGAAATACAAG
>NW_011106764.1:0-394 GCF_000146605.3 Meleagris gallopavo
GTGCCATTAAGACATTGGGTTGTTTTTTTTTTGCCTCATCTGAAAGTGTTTCCCTAGTTGCTTCTGCAACGCACATAGGCTTGTTCCTGATGCCCAACTCGTTTTTGGTATGTTACTACTATTATTACCTTGTAATATTATCAGCAGCTATAATAAATTGTAAAATTACAAAATTATTACTATATAATTATAATAACATTACTCCATTAGGAGTTATTTCCACAGCAGACTACAGGACAGGACTGCAAGCACAGGTGCCTGTGGTGTTTGCTTTCCTAGATGCTCATGCCTACACAAAGTAGGCCCATGGAGTCTTGAGGCTTCAGTTCCCACGGCCGAGACCACCGTGTGACACAACTTCTTATTGCTGCTACCTGTGTGACTCCTTCAGCCC
>NW_011106765.1:0-1016 GCF_000146605.3 Meleagris gallopavo
AGTTGTCCTAATGAGTATATTCTGTTCTGTCATTCAGGTGACTGAGCATGCTTTTCCATCCATGGTGATACTTGGTTCTTAAAGCCTGAAGGGCCTTGTGAACTCCTGGAAACAACAGCTCTTACTAACCAACAACCTTTGTGTTTGGCAATGGAACAACATACGTATGAGCTCTGCAGAGGGACATAGTCTTCATGCAAATTGGTTGTGGCTGCAGGATGGGGCACAGGCAGGAAAGCAAAAGGACTGGTAGAGAGAAAGACAAAGTACTGACATATTTAGGTCTCAACAAGTAGGGGAGATAAACGAAGCAAAGTACAGTCCCATGTTTCATGAAAACTTTGTAAAAGGGCATACACTAGAATAACAACTGCTTGTGTTAAGACAAAAGTAACAATTAACACTGCACTGTGCAGCAACCATGGATGACCTTGCCAATAATGCTTGATTTTTTTTTCCTCTTGTGTGAGAGCAACTGTTTTTCTTCAAAGTACCAAAATGTATTTTTTGATCTCCTAATTGTCTTTTTTTTTTGCCCAAAAACCTTACAGTAAATACTTTCTGCTAGAAAAACCTTCTCCATTTTTTTCCTTTTTTTCTTGCCAGTAAGATGCTGAATAGTCCAGCTTTTATAGAAATGTTTTTATTATTTGGTGCCATATTATGTTTTCGACTGATGAGTATGTATATGATAAAATAGGAGAATGCTGTGGCGTTTTCACCAATGTGTTTAGAGACTTCACCATTCCTCCTTAGATTCTCTAAATTTCTTCTCTCTCTTCTCTGCTGCACTCTGTGATTATTCTTCATAGCAATAGTTGATCCAGAGAACGTACAGAAGACAAGGGAATTGCAGCCTGAAGAGTGCTTTGTATTTGTCCCTGGTAGCATTGTTTGTTTAATTTTTTATTTTTTTTTATTTTCACTCTTTAACTTGGCAAATGTTATGCCTCCAAATGCTTTTGCTAGAAAGAAAATGTACCAGCTTTTGGTTTTGATTACACCAAACTTTGACA
>NW_011106766.1:0-783 GCF_000146605.3 Meleagris gallopavo
CAAGACCGGACCCAGCACAGACCCCTGGGGGACACCACTGGTTACAGGTCTCCAGCCAGACTCTGCACCACCAACGACGACCCTCTGCGCTCTGCCAGTCAGCCAGTTCTCAACCCACCTCACTGTCCACTTGTCTATCCCACACTTCCTCAGCTTTGTAATAAGGATGTCGTGGGAGACAGTATCAAATGCCTTTCTAAAATCAAGGTAGATTACATCTACCGCTCTTCCCCCATCCACCCAGCATGTGACAGCATCATAGAAGGCCACCAAGTTGGTCGAGCACGACCTCCCCTTGGTGAACCCATGCTGACTACTCCTGATAACCTCCTTTTCTCCCAGTTGTCTGGAGATGGTATCCAGCACAAGCTGTTCCATCACCTTTCCAGGGACGGAGGTGAGGCTGACAGGCCTATAATTACCCGGATCTTCCTTCTTGCCCTTTTTGAAGACTGGAGTGACATTGGCTATCCTCCAGTCTTCAGGGACCTCCCCTGTTGTCCAAGACCTCTCAAAAATGATGGAGAGCAGTTCGGCAATGACCTCCGCCAGCTCCCTCAGCACACATGGATGCACCCCATCAGGTCCCATGGACTTGTGGCCTAGGCGCTCACGCACGTCCTCTTTCCTGACTAAAGGGAAGTCTCCCATTCCCCAGACCTTCTCACTAACCTCCAGGGTGTGGGAAACCTGAGGGAGAGCCTTTTCACTGAAGACAGAAGTAAAGAAGGCATTCAGTATCTCTGCCTTCTCAGCATCCCCCGTTACCACGAACCCCCCCCC
>NW_011106767.1:0-423 GCF_000146605.3 Meleagris gallopavo
AACTGCTGATGCAAACTGCCCTCACCACGTCCTTCTGTTATGCCCCTCCCTGTTGCCTGTCCATGAGGAAGGCTAATGGCACACAGCAGGTGCTCCCTGACAGGGGCTCCCAGTGCCCGCTGAGGGGATTCCTTTGCTTCCTCTCTGAGAAGACTGTGGCATCCTTGACATTTACTTCCTTCACCATTTGACTCTAAGAAGAGAGACAGACTTGGACAGGAGAAGCATAAATGTAGATCTTTGCAGAGGATGATCCTTTGTTCGCTATCTTTTATAGCTTTATATCTACAAAGTCAAGATACACAGTATACAGCAGATGTAGTGAAATAAAAGATCCATTTCTACAGTTTCTGTAGGATGAAATACAGTTATAACAAAATTTATGTAAAGTAAAGAAATCTAACAAGAAATCACGTTCTTCCT
>NW_011106768.1:0-418 GCF_000146605.3 Meleagris gallopavo
TGTCCAACACAAACACATATGTTGTTTCTGCATTCTTGGAAGTTGGACCAACTCCTCTCCCAGAGTGCTTGAGGCTTGTTTACAGCTAGCACCTTCTGAACTATGTTAAAAGCCAATTTTAGAGTCACTTTCAAGATTCTGTATATATTTCAACTCTAGCATTTCAAAATGTTAAGAGTTCCAAGAGTGTCTTATTTTGCAGTAATGCAAACACTTTCAGACAGGACGTCAAAGCAAGTTTTTTTGTTTGTTTGGTTGGTTGGTTTTTTAGTTTACTAAATAAGTTTCTTTTGATTCATTAATGTTCTGCAGACAATGTTATATCTTTTTTTTTTTTTTTACTTCTTTCTTACTTCTGCTAAAAGTTAATTTTATAGTAACTTGGTATTAATTGAATTACTATAATAGTTATCAAGAA
>NW_011106769.1:0-444 GCF_000146605.3 Meleagris gallopavo
TAAGGCTGGAAAAGACCTCTGAGATCATCTACTCCAACTCTCCATCTACCACCAATATTGCCCACTAAACCATGTTTCTTAGTACTTACATCTACACATGTCTTGGACACCGCCAGGCACAGTTACTCCACCACTTCCCTGGGTGGCCCATTCCAGTCCCTCACCACTCTTTCAGAGACGTTTTTCTTCACCTCGTTTTCAGGATGGTGTCTCCTCTCTTCTCTTCTGAAAACTGACTTGTTCCCAGGAACCCAGCACTGCTGTGGCTCAGTCATTGATGTGGGGGATTGGGATGCCCAGCAGAGTTAATGGATTTTACAGTCCAAGGGGTATGGGGCAGAATATGAAAGCGTAAGTGCAGCAGGAGAGGAAAACTCTACCTTGGCTTCTTGTGGGTAAAAGGGGAGACTGTGTCTAGAAAAACTTGTGAGCATGCTAGATTTT
>NW_011106770.1:0-451 GCF_000146605.3 Meleagris gallopavo
CGTTAATAATCCACACGGTGGGTTTAAAGCCAGGAGGAGGATGCAGAAGTATCAGCAGCGCTCGCTAAGCCCATGGGAGCTCTGAGTCAAAGGAGCCAGGAGCAGCTCAGCAGAGCAGAGGCGTCTTTTTGTTGTGCAAACCGTGACAGTTGCCAGCTTTCTCTTACCTGCTAAACCCATCTCAAGCATGTGGAAAAAGCATTTGGGAATGAGATCATGACATCAGCTGATGCTGTGCAATCCTCTTGCCTAAAGGGCAAGCTGAAGTCAGCTCTCTCTGGAGGCAGCAAGGAGGATGGGCTGATAGGCACTGATCAGCAAGGCTTGTATTGATAGCACTGGCCAAGTCCCAAGCCCCATGGCTGGGTGTCCAGTACAAGCTACACTTCTCTCCTGGAGCTCCCTGCAGTCCATGGAGGATCATACAAATCATCCTCAGTGACAACTAATC
>NW_011106771.1:0-427 GCF_000146605.3 Meleagris gallopavo
TATCTGAAATAGAAAAATACTGGAAAAAAAATAGCATGAGAAGAGGAAATAATACATTTGTGAATGTGGGCACTTGCCCCTGGATAGCAAGAGCTGCGTTACAGATGTTTTGCTGCTGTGCAGTTCTGGGGTAAAAACAAATCCTATAGGCAGAGGTAATAATTTTTATTAGGTCAACTGATACAAACATAAATAAATAAATAAATAAATAAATAAATAAAACCCAAATAGATAAAATGGTGCAAAAACAAAAACAAGAAAAGTAGAAAAGACTTTCTGGCCCTTGAGTCCTTCAGATATGAAAGAAGCAGACAGCAATCAGCTTCCTAGTTTTGTTAAGGCACTGACTTCCTACATACTCTGCCTGCCAAAAGACTAAACTACACAGCAGAGCTTCTGGAGTTCAGTGGATGTATACAAATGCTGC
>NW_011106772.1:0-426 GCF_000146605.3 Meleagris gallopavo
ATGTTTTGATTTGTGCCCACTGCCCCCTTGTCCTGTCACCGAGCACTACTTGGAAGAGCCTGGCCCCATCCACTTGACTCCCACCAATGGGATATTTATAAACATCAATAAGATCCTCTCTCAGTCTTCACCTCTCCAGGCTGAACTGTCGCGGGGCTCTCAGCCTCTCCTCATACAGGAGGTGCTCCAGGCCCCTCATCGTCTTGGTGGCCCTCCACTGGGCTCTCTCTACAAGTTCCCTGTTCTTCTTGAACTGAGGAGCACAGAAGTGGACACATCAATCCTGATGTGGCCTCAGCAGGGGTAGAGCAGGAGGGGGAGGGTCATCTCCCTCGACCTGCTGGCCACGCTCTTTGCAATGCACCTACGATGCTGTTGGTCCTCTGGGCCACAAGGGCATCCTGCTGGATCATGGCCGACCCGCTG
>NW_011106773.1:0-430 GCF_000146605.3 Meleagris gallopavo
GTTAAAAGAATGAGGTCTGAAAACTTGTGGAAATACTGTCTAACGTATGAGGTTATAAATGTCACCTTTTTCAGAGAGGATATCATGATCATTGATCACAGAACCGGTCTCTTGACTACTGAGCAAATGAAGGAAATGGTGCCCATTAAAAATTCGTATAGCGGCAGCAGACCTGGTAGCACCTTCAATCTACTGGTAGTGCTTATTGACACAACATGAGCACCATACCCAGCAGTTCATTTACTAGGTGGGGAATCAGATGGCATTAATCATGGTTTTGAAGATGTGAAAATGTTCTTGTTTGCTGAATGCTCATATGCATCCATGTCTTTGCTTATGAAGTAGCGTTTTCTCACAAAAAAAAAGAAAAAAAAAGCAATGAAAATTAGATTGTTTTGCTAATTTGCTGCGTTAAGTGATACCATGAATG
>NW_011106774.1:0-440 GCF_000146605.3 Meleagris gallopavo
AATAATGTAAAAAACAAAACAAAACAAAAAATTAATGAGAATTAGACAAACAGCTATAACAGAAAATACTTTTTTACAGCGGGTAACCTCATACTTGTTTTTCTTTAAGAATCACTGGCAATAAAAAAGGATATATTCACATGGCTGAACTTGTCTGTAAATGACAATATGAGAAATGACAAAATGTCTTTGAGAGCTTGAAGTAGCAGTGCATGTACAGAGACTGATTTTATAGAGAAATCCGTTTGCTTTACAAATTACATGAGCAAAAAACCAAAGGAGGATTATTAAAGACTTGGTATAGATAGAAGGACACTGACTACTGTTACTGAAACAACTGATGTCAAGAAATAAAATTTGTGGAAGTGAGTTTTTTAATATTTAATGTGGTTTGATTTTTAAAAATATTTACTTATTTGTTTGTTTGTTATTATTTATTT
>NW_011106775.1:0-562 GCF_000146605.3 Meleagris gallopavo
ATATCTTGTATTCCCCAACGGGGAAGTTTTAATTACTGAATTTCCCTTCTTGTTGCATCCTCCCGCGTTCTCCGCAAAAATATGTGAAAAGTATTGATAAGTAGCTAAACAACAAAAGAATAAGAAGTTGTTTAGATATGACATCTGATCCAAAATATTCCATAAGGAGCAAAGACTAGTCAGGGGACTGCATGTTGCAGTTTAGAGAAGGAGCTGAATATCACTGCTGTGGTAGGAAATTATACAAACAATCACAGGTATATGGGTTGCTGGATTGGGACCTGGTGGCTACAGGGACAGAAACAACAGCCATTGTTGTTGGCATTTTCCATCTATCTCAGTATATTTGGTCAGCTGTTCATGATAAATGGCTATAGTAGGTTTCTGTTAGAAAAATCTATAAAATGGGACAAGAGAAGTTATATGAACCTTATTCTCTCCAGTGGGAGGGAAAGGATGGGTTAAGAGGTTGGGAAAAAGAAGAAACATGCTGATCCTGATACTTAGCACAGACACTTTAAAAGAGTTTTTGCAACCAGCATTTCTTATATTATAACTACTA
>NW_011106776.1:0-366 GCF_000146605.3 Meleagris gallopavo
CTACTCTTAAAATCTACTAAACCTAATCAGCTTCTTCCTAATAAGAGAGGCAACCTGGCACAACTGGCTGTTGAAGAAAAACTGTGGATTATGGAACAGTACTTTATCTGTGATTTCATACTTTCTATTCTGGCTATTGCTTTAGCTGAGTTTTGTTCTGCTCTCCCTGAGCCAGTGAGACTCAGAAGAAGCACGGAATGGCTGACTCAACTGCTGAGCAGAGATAATGCTCTAAAGCCAAGGTGTGCTGCCAAGATCAAACATTTGTAGGGTGGCAGATTACCTTCTCCTCTGGTCCAGAAAGGATTGCCTGCATAGGAATAAAGAGGAACTGAATTCTGAGTGTGGTAACGGAGGTCCTAGAAA
>NW_011106777.1:0-339 GCF_000146605.3 Meleagris gallopavo
GATTTCAAGTGGATATGAAAAACAGAAGCAGTACACATCAGCATATTTATTAGAATTAAAAATGAATAACAGTTCTTCCCCTTTAAAGGGATGTAATTTGCCCAATAAATTATATACACTGGTCTTAACATCTACTTTTTTCTCCTTTTTTTGCCTTGTGAATAAAAGGTAGTACTAGGAAAGTAGATTTAGACAGAAATGCTGGAGCTCGACTGAATTCTCAGACTTCCCTTATACGTTTACTTTTAAACCCTTGATAGGGACACACTTTTCTTCCTGTATCAGAATATTGTCCAATGTCACTTCTAATTCAATAAACAGATATGTCCATATGATTGT
>NW_011106778.1:0-487 GCF_000146605.3 Meleagris gallopavo
GCAGAAGATTTTCCAGGTCCTAGAGGGCTCAGAATACATCAGATATTTACATATTTATGCCTTTTAAATTAATTATGGAGGATGTTTTGGTAAATAATCACCATCCCTGTTTCAAAATTTGACTTTAAAGGTAAATACCAGTCAAAAATAGGTGAGTCATTTTGCTTTTTTTTATTGTCATCTGCCTATATAAGTATTTTAATTATTTTTTTAATGTATATTTTCTAGGATACTGATATTTCTAAACTAGTTTACTGCAGAAACTCATACAAAAGACCACTGATATATAAGTTAAGGTTCAGTTCAAAACCTCAAGTTTCCTTGAATATGTTCCACAGTGTGATCATAAAGACATAAAAACTTCAGTGTTATAACTGAATATGCCTCTACTTAAATTCAAAGGCTAAAATTCACTATGGCAAAAAGAGGCTTTATTGAAGATACAGCTTCTTGCTATTTCACTAAATGTATGAGGTTTCAAAATAAA
>NW_011106779.1:0-476 GCF_000146605.3 Meleagris gallopavo
AAAATTTGTGGTACAAAACAGCGAAAATGCCGTGATTTTGTGGAGCCACCTGTAATCTCAGACTGTGGACTGTTTCAGAGGAGAGCAAATAACAAGGTTGATCTAGCTTTATATGTACTTGTTAATATTTTCTAGTGCTCTTTCCATGTATGCTCTTAGAATGAAAACAAAATACATCCGTTCCTTATAATAGATCTTCATGGATTTATTAGCCTTTTTAAAAATTTGGGAGAATAAAAACTTTTTGGCAAATTCTCAGATCTCTCATTGTTAAAATGTTGAATTAAAATGCCATTGATACTGACATAATCTTCATAATTAGTTACTTGCTACCTGTGTATTGATGATTTCATAGCAATCAGGTCTGATATAAGTTAAGACATTTGTATTTTAAATAATTTCTTTGGTTTTGGTTACTATGTTAGAGCTTGTAGTAACATGACCATCTGAATATTATCATCATATAGTTTGCAAGG
>NW_011106780.1:0-478 GCF_000146605.3 Meleagris gallopavo
CAGAATAGTTTACAGATCAATCTTGCAACAAACACATCATGCTGTCTTAGTATTGAGTGCAACTCCATTTGCCTGTAGGACTTTTAGTGCTGGTGAAACAGCTACAATTGGTCTCTACACCTGCTAGTCATAAGCTCACTGATTTGATGTACCCTTTTCATCTCATACTGGTTTACTGACTGCTGTGCACAGAGGTGCATTTTGGCACTCAGAGAAGTTATTGATGCCCCATCTGAGGAACTGACACAACAAAGAGAAAACTGTTAAAAGACATGAAACTTCTGTTAATATAAGCATTAATCACACATTGCTGGATTTCTCACACGAACATATCAGCCTTTCAACTCAGCATAGGTTATTAATAAACCTCCAGCTAAAACAGGACATTGCTTTTATCTAAAAATATAAAATATATATCTAAGCATTTCAAGATGATTTACTTCTATGCATAACACCTGGAGTCCTACAGTGTTCTAAT
>NW_011106781.1:0-423 GCF_000146605.3 Meleagris gallopavo
AACTGCACTGAAGGTGCTGAAGATGATGCCTGGAAGATGACAAGTGACAGGTCAGAGCACAAGGCTGTGAAGTTTGGATCATCTCTTGGTGCTCCAGAGTGTCCTTGTACCCCAGCAGCATTCATGCAACCTGACAGGAGAGCATGCAGCATTGCACTGATGAAACTTGTCTAATTTTTTTTTCCAGACATAATTGATAGGGTTTACTTAATTTGACATTGTTCTAAGGGACAGATCATAGAATGACTGGGGCTGGAAGGGACTCCAAAGATCATCAAGTTCCAACCCCCCTGCCACAGGCAGGACCACCAACCTCCAGATCTGGTATTAGACCAGCGCCCCATCCAATACCTTATCTTGAACACTCTCTGCTTCCATTAAATACACTTGCCAGATCCATAGAGCTCACGAAGAAATCCCAAA
>NW_011106782.1:0-400 GCF_000146605.3 Meleagris gallopavo
ATTGTCAGCTCTTTCCCTTGACTTCTCTTTGAGAAGAATTGCTCCTTCGGTGGCTATAAATGTTTCGCTTTTGTAACAGTGAGTTATGCTCTCCAGGCAGAAATTGGAATCATTTCATAACATTTCCATAGAGATTCATAATAGCATCCTACTAAAGTAGACATTAGCTATTTTATACTTCTGTTCCTGCCCTTTACTCTGTCCGTAGTATACATACAATTTCTGATGAAATCACTAGCTTGCAATATCACCATATTTCAAAAAGCATCCTCTGTGATATACAGGTGTCTCGCTCCAATTTTTTAGGAGGGAGAGGAGGCTCTTTTAATATCTGTATACCCGGCATGAGATTAAGAAACAACAGTTCAAATGTTGATCTGACTATTTTATTATAAATCCT
>NW_011106783.1:0-518 GCF_000146605.3 Meleagris gallopavo
CTTCCCTCCAAGGACTGAATTGTGTTTGAAGTACTATCCAGGATGCTGTTTCTCATGATTAGATGTGAGTTCAAAACAATTATTTAACATAATTTGTTGAGATCTGTGATAAAATTGTACCTGATTATGATAATACCTAACTATACGATATCAAGTATTATGAATCATGATTAAGACATTTAACGCAAAATTGAATATACAGAACAGACTTCATCTGTGGTACACCTGTTTATCAAGTCAGTTTTTAAGAGGCACTGTATATTATATACTGAGATTGTAAACAGAAGGTAGAGATGAAAAGAAGAGGCTGTATTTTGAGCACAAATTATAGATGCACGGAATTTTACCAGTCTCCCATTCCTATAATTTTAGCTAATAGACTCAGAAATCTTCTGCAAAGTTTTCTAACTGGAAACAGTTACCTAAACATGCTCAGTGACACACTGGGTGGGGAGAGTTTGCCTTTATGTGGGTAACTTTCAGCATACCGTGAAAAATGTAGCTCCAAATGATTAATT
>NW_011106784.1:0-477 GCF_000146605.3 Meleagris gallopavo
CAGCACAGAGTTTTAGAGAGATAAGCATTTCACGCAGGGCTCATTTTGGGGGGCTACTAACAAACACGTCTAAAGGAAAAGACAATAATGATTCTAGATAGAAAGAGTGAGTAAAAGAGAGTATCAGTAGACTTTCTCCATGTTGTCAGAGACTTCAGGCTTGCCTGTGACCATCCAACAGCACCACAGCATTTGTTCTTCTGTCCAGTGCCATGTTTAGCATTCCTGGGGGTCCTTGTCTAGGTCAGCATCCAGCACCTTTAGCAGGGGGTGCACCTCCTGCCACAGTAGCGGTTGGAAATGCAGGAGAGGTCAAAGCCCCCCGAGGTGATGGGCACGCCCTCAGAGCTGAGGATGCTGCCAACAGCAGCGGAGGTGGAGGAGCCCACAACGGTGTTCTGTGGGAAGGAGCTGAGGATGGGGTCCGGGCAGGGGTCACCGACCACGGGGAGAGGGCTGGATGACAATGGTGGAGTT
>NW_011106785.1:0-386 GCF_000146605.3 Meleagris gallopavo
CTTACTCCACAGAATAGCTTAGATCAAAGACACAAAGAACACTGAAGACATTAAAATCAATTAACTCAAACTTCAAAGCCACCTGATTTATTGGTAAATTATTTGGTCAATGATTGATTCGACGCACTTTGTCGTAAAGTGTGCCAGAATGGAAGCACACAGACATTAAACCGCAATTAGTACAATTAACTGGAGAGAAAAAAAAAAAAAGAAAGAAAATAGACTACAGTGTGAAGATTAAAGGGTAAAGAAACATGAATTCTCTGTTGAGAATATAATTGAAATGGAAGCAAGCAGAAAAGTAAAAGAGTGAAAAAAAAAATGAAAATTCAGAAGATTAGCCTCACGGAGAGGCAAGATTTACTTTTCATTGCTATGATTATACT
>NW_011106786.1:0-478 GCF_000146605.3 Meleagris gallopavo
TAGCATAATATTTACTTGGTTTTGCTTTTTGGTCACAACATTGTCAGATTGCTGTAATATGTGGTATTTTGCTGTAGAATGGGGGAGAAGACTAGTTTACCCTACATTGAATATCTTCACAATAAATTTTCTCTTTCAGAGCGTCTTCAAGAAGAACTAATTGTTGTATGAAGTACTGCTTCTTCCCAGGCTGTTTGTGTGAGGCTTGATCCTTGGGAGGCAGAGAGTAATGTTCTTCAGTTCTTAACTTCAGCAATAGTCGGGGAGAGTTAACAGCTTCAGAGCATCAGACCTGTGGCTAATATGGTAGCTTGACTGGAAGTTGTGTGTCTGCCCAAGCAGAATGTCTGAAAAATTTGAGGTGGCTGTTCAGCAGGCATTCAGAGTGCATCTGTGATCTACTGGATCATTCAACTGTGCTGATCTGATGCGGATCAGGTGTGGCCGCACAGTCACTTTTCTTTGAATTAGCCAGAGC
>NW_011106787.1:0-485 GCF_000146605.3 Meleagris gallopavo
AGCTATGTCAGAATCATTGCCATCTTGCCCCACGCTCATTAAAAACAGGTTTAAGAAAGGAAGTTTCAAGGCTACACCGAACTGAACTTTACAGGGCTTTCGCGTCTGTTCTTCTTTCCTTCCTTCCCTTTTGACCATCAATAAAACATCAGTTGTGAATGGCTGATTTGCTCCAGTCCCAGCACTGTATTCCAGGCTCACCGCAAGGCTTTTTCTTTTGAAACTGGTTTTGACATCACACTGCTATGTTAACCATCTGCCTGAGTGACAAGTCCCACATAAACAGCTTTACTGGGATACCCTGGGTCTGCTCACACACCTATGCTGGACAACCAGGGGGCAATCTCAAATACCTGAACTCCAAAAACAACACTCAATTGCACTGTCTGCATGTATACTGAAAGATTCTAAGAGAATACGCAGTGTGAAAGACCCACACACACAGAGCCAAATGAAAATATATACCATATTTATTATTTATTAAC
>NW_011106788.1:0-614 GCF_000146605.3 Meleagris gallopavo
TTACAGTTCTTTGCATGAAAATGTGGAACAGTGAATGGAATTGATGCTCAACTACTGAAATCCCAATTTCCAGTTTGCTATTTTTATTCTCTGCTTGGGATTTGTTAGGCTCTGCTGATTTTGAAGTGAATGACACGTTGAATTTTTTCAAACAAAACTTTTTTAAAAGATTCATGCACATACCAATTCATGCACATCTTGAAAACATCTAAGGCATTCTCTGTGAATTCATCTGCTTGAATGACAGAACATTGGTTTGAAGTTTCTTAGGCAATGAATTTAAATAAAGCTTAGCTACATAATTACATTGTGAAAAGCCTCAATATTTTGATATTCAATGAATTTATTCAAGAACTCTACTCCAATATTTATAAGCATTATAAAAGGAAGGGTTTGTGCTAAATTTTCCATTTGAATGCTCAGGCTTTCACTCATTTAAATGGACATAGAGTAGATTTTGAAGAAAGTGAATGTATGCCCTTCAGATAGGCAACACTCTCTCTAGAAAGAAGTACCATTCAGTTCATCATCTGAAGCATAGGCAGTTTGAAGCACCATCTTTGGTTGTCTGACAATACCAGTCACTGTCCACCATTTAGCATAAGGCATTTTTT
>NW_011106789.1:0-522 GCF_000146605.3 Meleagris gallopavo
GGATACTTCAGAAAGGTTTAAGGGAAAAAAATGTTTAATTGACCAAAAAAAAAGACATTTGGGACTTTCTGCTAAAAGTGGTTTTGAAACAATGTATTTTTTGCGTAGTTTAACCTTTAATTTCTGTTATTTTGATTTGCAGCCTCCTCCATCCCACATCCAAGGACAGGGGGGCAGAAAGCCTTCCATTGCTCATGGGATTTATTTATATATATGCACCATTATAGCTATCTAACCTTTCCACTTTTCAAATCCATCACTTCTGCCTACTTCTGAACAAGCTGTCATAGATTCCTGAGTGTCCTCTAGATCCACAAAAGGATCCTAAAATTTAGCACAGACATTAAAGATATAGAGCAGCAGCAGAATGAAAAAGGGAAAAACGAAACTAGGAAATCAGCACCACAAAGCAATATAAACCATGTTTCATTGTGCTATTCATGTCTCCTGAGGGTTACAGGCAGATTCCAGCCTCTCTGACACTAAAAGGCATGATTCCCTCCTTTCAGTTCTCAAGTCAAG
>NW_011106790.1:0-466 GCF_000146605.3 Meleagris gallopavo
TTTAAAAGACAAATTTTCGTTGAAGCTTAACACCATTGTCCAAATTAAAGTAGGAGCAAAACCTGACCTGAGACTAGAGATCTCAGTGGACTGCTCTGCTGGTGAGCCATGGTTGGAGCTAATTAATGCGCTCTGAATCCTCTGCAGCTGTCTTCTGGTCAGGAGAGGCTGAATGAGCTGGAAGTTGTGCCTGAGCTCAGACAAGACTTCACACTTTATGGCTGTGTCTACCAGACAAGTAGTCATTAACAGAAATTAGAGCTGGTCAGGAATTTTCCACTGAAATATTTTGCAGTAGGAAAGAAAAAAAACAACGAAACACAACAGTTGCTGTTAGATCTATTGCCTCTTTTCCTGACCCAAAGGAAAAGCCAGCCTTTTCATCTTCACAATCTCTTTGGTCTGGCAGGACATGATATTAACTGATGTTCACACCAGTGTATTAGGGGAAGAACTGAAGAACACA
>NW_011106791.1:0-421 GCF_000146605.3 Meleagris gallopavo
GACAAGTAATCCTATGTGAAGTGAAATTTTTTATCTCAGAAGTTCTGAGTTCATCTGTTGCTTAAGATATTGTTTTTATGAACAAACATGCAACTTCTCAAAAGCTCTGTAATATAAGGTGTGGGTTGTTTTTTTTCTTTCTTTTTCGTCATTCCAGCTATTATGCCAACCACCCGATTAAACAAATCTGACCTACCAATACACAGTAATGCTCATCTTCATGCAGCGTCACTTGAAACCTCTCTACCAGCAGAAGGTGTGCATGTCCTGAAGCACTGTACAAAACCATTCCCCTCCCCTCCAAAAAAGAAAATTCTAACAAGATGCAGTAACAAATCAGCACTGTTTAAAAGAAAAGAGTAACAACTTTAAAAGCTGTGCCCTGATAATGCATTTCAAGATTAAAGATGGTAAGTGTTAG
>NW_011106792.1:0-417 GCF_000146605.3 Meleagris gallopavo
CAAATTAGAATTTTACACTGCATTCTGGCATAGACCAGTCACCACAAGAGGCATTCGAAGAAAATCTGGCATTATGCATGAGTTATACGACTCTTCTTCAAAGACACAAACATTTCATCTTTACCAAGAAGATATCATAGGACATGCCAATAAGAAAGGATTTCCTGAGACAGCTTTCAAAAATCCTCCTCTTAGATCTCAAGCACTACAAATTGTTTTTGCACTTACTCTTAAAATCATTGCTGTTTTAATCTCAATCTGGCAGAATTCCCACTATTGCCACTAAGAGTGGCAAACTGATTTAATGTTAAAGCAACATCATGGGTCTGCAATACACTTCTATGACTTTTTTTATTAGGATAAAAGTGAGCTTCCTGAACACAACTAAAAAAAATTTAACAGTCACATTTACCATAC
>NW_011106793.1:0-464 GCF_000146605.3 Meleagris gallopavo
TTTTTACAGAAATGCTTAACTACTAAGTGCTGTCAGAATTTATGAAGCAGAAATTTAGATGGTATGTGAATTTCTCTACAGAAAATACCACCAGTAAAAGGCTAGATCAGTTTTTATGAAGGCTAGTGGTATGTACATATTGGACTTGGATCTCATTTGTGAATAGCACATCTGCTTTACAGTTTAAGTCCCAGCTTGCTTCCAAAGCACAAAAACTGTCCCTATAGAGCAGATAGCTAACTGAGAAATAGTAGGACTTGGGATGCTGAGTGGTTTCTGTATAAGCGTTTCTGTATACATTTCAGTAATCAGCTAGGCAGGTATAGAAAGGAAGGTTAAATTGTTTCATTTGAAAAATAATATTCTCAAAGGTGCAAAGAAATAGCACTGCAACTGTAACTATTGAACTGACTGAAGAATGATGCAGTCCCATGCCAATTTTCACTAAGGACAGACTGCAATGC
>NW_011106794.1:0-400 GCF_000146605.3 Meleagris gallopavo
AAATCTCTGACAACTGTGTGATAGTCCATCCTACAGAAAGTAGTTGCATCCTCATCAAATATTAAGAGAAAACAGCTGCAACAAGCAGGCTAAATTTTCTCTATTAAACAACTTCTCTATTAAAATCTATTTTGGGAGATGCTATAAATCCAACATCCTCAAATAAAAAGATATTTATGAAATGTTACAAAATAAAGCATGGTTTCATCTATTACCTCATGCTTAATACAAAAAAATCAACTTTAATTACTTATTTATTACTAGCTACAGTTCATCTTTTTGAAATACATATTCTGAGCAGAATTTAGATTATTTTAGGCTGTTGTATTTGATAACCAGCAAATTTTGCTTCCTGCTTACGTACCTTAACGCCAAAGCTAAAACAAATTCTATTACTTTT
>NW_011106794.1:2418-3039 GCF_000146605.3 Meleagris gallopavo
TCATTCAGGCTGTCATGAGATGTAAGGCACTGGCTGTTAATATTTCAGATTGCTCTTTGGTTATGCTAAATGACATTCTTTCAATTTTCAAGGCAAATACAATAAATGTACCCCATACAAAGAAAGTAACAATGAATATGCCAGAGAAATCAGGAATTTAAATGAAGGAGGACCGTTCAATAAGCTCCTGCTGTTTACTTTTAGTGAAAATGTAATAATGGAACTTAAAAATATTCAAAAGCACATGCACTGTATCTCAAGAAGGTAGAGAGGAGAAAAAGGAGAAAGACTGAAACTGTGTATACACCTTATGAAGGTATGTATATAAATACCTTTATGTAGGCATGTAAGTGCATGGATACATACATATGTATGTGACTATATGTGTGGGTATACACACAGACATTCACGGACATCCTCTTCTTTCCTTTAGGAAACAGTAGATAAGTGCATTAGTCAAAGCAAGAAAGCACTGAGACAGTTCAAAGATGGAATGAGATTAGACCACTTCCTCTCATCAGTTCTGTTGTCTAATCTCATAGCATCTTTGGGTTATCTTTTGTCCAATCAAAACTCCATTTCTGTATCCTGAAAGCATAACTATTTTAAGAACTAGCTACA
>NW_011106795.1:0-477 GCF_000146605.3 Meleagris gallopavo
ACTAATGTTTTATGTAAGCCTTGTCTATGAAATGAAACAGTGGATTTAGTTTATTTAAATTGGGTAATTTTGGTACTTTTTTTGAATTGTGGAATTGATTTCAAAATCGTAGGAATGTGTTCACGTCTAGAATATGGTATACTTGAAGAAGATGCAGCTCTACATCATTAGTAGTTAGTAAACTAAAATGCTTATGCAGGAAACAGACAAAAGCAAAACCGCAAGTGGTGCATGACAATATTTCTTTCTTTACCATCACAGTTTCAAAGAACTTTTGAAACATTAAGAAATGTATCCAGTAGATCTGATCTACAAAATACCTACCAGAAGTTTCAAAAGGATCTGGAAAACCTAGATTATTTGGCATACAAACGTCAGCAGGTAAGCATGTGGAATCCAGGTGGTAAGATGTGGAACACTGGGCATGTACATGGTAAGTGGGAAAAGAAGAACATCTGATAGAGTTATTGTTCTATT
>NW_011106796.1:0-440 GCF_000146605.3 Meleagris gallopavo
GTAGTTAGACAAAGAGGAACCTCTATAGCGGAGAGGTCAAAACCAGACATTGCAGAGCACATGAACAATTTACAAACAGTTTCTCATGTGTCCTTCCAGCAGTAGCACAACCACTGGTTTCCAAACATCAGCAGAGAGGGCCCACATCTCTCCCTTGCTCAACTTTCACCAAAGTGAGCTCCATGAGCACACAGCCCACCTCTCACCCCAAGCATGGATCCCTTTTCACACTTCAGTCACCATTCTCCAAGTGCGATGTGCCCTCTTCTTTAACAAGCAGTTCAAGTGGCCAAACACTGGCTCCAATGGAGTGTGTCACTAAAGGCTTTGTATAAAAGAGATTTATTGCATTGGAAAGAAAGCAAGTGAAAAAAACAAATTTCACTGCCTTAATAGAGGAGAAAAGTCCCTGAGCACAAGTAAAGCTGATGGGATTCGTT
>NW_011106797.1:0-824 GCF_000146605.3 Meleagris gallopavo
CTTGGAATATTTTGGCATTACAGGAAATGTATGCACCTTGTCCTGAATTTCAGATCTAACTTTGTGTCTTCGAGTGAAGAGAGCTAAAAACAGTAGACATTCTAGAATTATTAAAAATATAACATTGAAATACAATACTTTAGGGTATACCATTATTTTTTACGATGAATAATTTAAATTCTGCATAAATTATACCTATAATCTAAACTACTCAATCAAGGTTATTATTCTGATAATCTGGGTGCAATGCCAAGCTTAAAGCCAGTTCATTAATCTTGTGTTCTTCTCAGCAAGCTGAAATTCACAAACAGACCCAAAGAAGTGTCTGGAAGGGACACTGGAACAGGGTGCCCAGTGAAGTTGTGGATACTCCCTTCTGGAAGCATTCAAGGCCAGGCTGGACAGGGCTGTGAGCAGCCGGGCCAAGTGGGAGGTGTGCCTGCCTACAACAGGGGGGTAGGAACCAGGTGATCTTAAAGGTCCCTTCCAACACAAACCATTCTATGACAGCCTGAAGGCTGTGCTGCCATTCAGCGAGACCTGGACAGGCTGGAGAGCTGGGCAGTAAGAAACCAGATGAGGTTCAACACAAGCAAGTGTAGGGTCTTACACCTAGGGAGGAATAATTGCATGCACCAATACAGGCTGGGGGATGAGCTGCTGGAGAGGAGCTCTGCAGAGAGGGACCTGGGCGTCCTGGTGGACGACAGGTTGGCCATGAGCCAGCAGTGTGCCCTCGTGGCCAAAAAGGCCAATGGCATTCTGGGGTGCATTAAGAGAGCGTGGCCAGCAGGTCGAGGGAGGTGATCCTCCCCTCTACTCTG
>NW_011106798.1:0-426 GCF_000146605.3 Meleagris gallopavo
CATGTCCCCAAGAAAACTTGAAAAAACCTTAAATAAAAAAACTGCCATAAAAAAGCAAATAAGTGTATTTCTCAACTGAACAATGTAAAAGAAAAGGCACTTTGTTTATAGCTGCTTAGACCTTGGCTGTGCCAGGTTTTATCACAACGGAAAATACTTAATTTCCGTAGGAAAATTTTGATTGCAGCCAAAAGCAGTTGCAGCTCTTTAAATGTGTTCATGCTTCCAGGTGAGTTTTCTACATGTTTTATCTGGTTTGGGAGATGAGATGTCTGAGGAAGGAGGGGAGTGTGGCAGCCCTGCTGCAGGAGTGCAGTGGGCAGAAGGATGCAGGAACACACTTGTTTGAGCCCTCACCTTCCCTCTGATTTTGCCTATGGAAGAAAGAGCATCTGTGCAGGAAGCATCATTCTTGGTTGCATGTAG
>NW_011106799.1:0-550 GCF_000146605.3 Meleagris gallopavo
GGCATTAAAGCTGCATAAAATGACAATCTTTCTAGTGAGTAATACCTCAGTCGATTCAACTTCAGTAGGTTCAGCAAATTCTTCTGCTGGATCAGGTTCTGTGAAAAAAACAGACCATTTATGCAAAGGAAAACAAACAAAAAACAACCCACAAGACATTAAAGACTAGATTTACATGATCAAAAACATACTCTGAAGACAGGAAGATAGCTAGTATACAGGAAGAACAACTAGGTGTAAGAATGAACATGCACATTTACACTTATGTTAATACCTAATATTAGAAGCCTGCTATACAATAAGGAAAGAGTTGCTTCATCACACACCTTTAGGCAAACAGGATTCTAATTAGATCTGAAATTAGAGCCTCAACATAACTTCTATAGTTAAGTATCTGCTGGGCTCAGAAACAAACCTAATGATAAAAGGCAGATAAAATAAGAAACATCTTTCTCAGAATGAAGAAAAGAATGTCAGAACAGAGAACTAAGCACTACCAAAGATTTCTGAAGTTTTGAAAATAATTAACAAAACAAAATGTAACAACTCA
>NW_011106800.1:0-520 GCF_000146605.3 Meleagris gallopavo
CCTGCAGTGTTGGGGAAGGGAGCGATCTGCTTGTGTGTCAGGGCTGCAGCATGTTAGCTGTAGTGTAAGTGGACAAATTCCTGCATCTTCCCTCCTCTGCTATATACCCACAACTATTACGTTTTAGGGAGAGTGGGAGGAAATGCTGTTCTTGCCTGTTTAAACCTGGGGAGTGTGCTAACAGATGGATGCAAAGGAAGCTCAGTGCTAAATCTGGAGGTTGATGCAAAGATGTTTTGTTGGTTTTCTTTTTAATGGAAAAGCCTTAATTGCAAACTGTTCTCTTAAAAGTGAGTTTCTAGTAAGAAGTTCTTAAAGCTTTTTACTCCAAATAGATTCACTGAAATGCTTCTTTTTGTGTGATTAAACTTAAATATTTCTTTGGTCTTGTGAGATAATGGCAGCACATGCTCAAGGTAAGCATTTTTGGTGATGTTGGCTTTGGGCTTCCTGCAAAGCCCATCTGACAGATATATGCACTTTTCAGTAGGGATAAAGCTCCACATTCTCCTGAAAGCTT
>NW_011106801.1:0-502 GCF_000146605.3 Meleagris gallopavo
GAAGGGAGTTATCCTGCTGTGAAAGTACCCAGGGCTTTCTCTGGCAGAGAGATGCTTCCCAGTTCAGGTTTCCCTGCAGGAAGGTGGAGGACTTCCAGCCATGGGAGATACTGCCAGGATTTGCTGTTCTGGAAGGGGAGATCTTGACTTATTTGATGTCTGCCTGCATTTCGCGTCTTTGGGAAGGTGGCTGGGAGCCAGCAGGACGTTGGCTGCAGTGCTGCCTCTGAGAGCATTGGGGTGGGCAGGCAGGGATCTGCTTGCTGCTGGGGTAGGCAGTGCCCTGTGTACCCACAGAAGATGGTTTAGTTCTCTTCAGTCCTTTACTTGGGAAGACCAACACTGGATCTGGTCTTTGAGCATCTCCTTCTGTTCCCATCTAATAGTGGTGTCCTGGACTCCACCACAGTAGAAGGAAACCAGGGAAGTTCTTTGGGCTGTTAACAGTTTGGGCTTAGTGTGGACCTTAACACAGAAAGGTGCCTCACCATGCAGAGAAGCA
>NW_011106802.1:0-413 GCF_000146605.3 Meleagris gallopavo
CATCAGCAGTGATTCTGCAAAATAAAGCATAAGCTTCTCCTGGGTACAAGTCCCCATGCTGCACCCCAGCTCACTTTGACTTTCTCAGCCCCTCCTGCAGCACTGAATGCAGCCAGGCAGCAGGGTGAGGATGCAGCTACTCCTGGTGCCATGTGCTGAAGGGCTGCTGGGGCAGAGGGGAATGTTATGTGACAGTCTTAGGGCTGTCCCACCCAGGAAGCCCCACTCCTTGCAGTGCACATCGGATGTTCCTGCAGCTCCCCAGCACTGGGCTCTGCACATCTGTGCTCCATGCAGCGGGGCGGGGAGATGGGCATGCTGTGACAACAGCAACAAACCCTTCCCGTCACAACACCGTCGAGAGGGTTTGCAATTACAGGCTGTGGCTGTGCTAAATATAGATCCCCAGTCCT
>NW_011106803.1:0-404 GCF_000146605.3 Meleagris gallopavo
AGGAAATTAATCAGTTGAATATAAAGAAATCTAAATATTCAGCATAACAAATATAGCCTGAATGAAAATGAATTGGTTTGTATGTGTAAGCTGGATTTCAAAAGCAAGAATAAATCCCTAAGGCATTTCTTTTTCCTGACACTGGGTCACATTATGTTTGTGAAAAAAATATTTTGTGTCATCTTGGTCTTTTCAGGTATTTCAGGAAAGGCAGAGTGTCCAAACATAATGCTACCCCCCAGAAAGACAGTGAAATCAAAGAAATATTGTAGACATGCCGTTAATGCCATTATACAGTCAACTTACCCTACTTAGTCTTCATCTGAAGGTTCTGAGGTTTTGTCAGAGTCTGAATTTTCTGCATAATTTCTTTTAAGAATTAAAATGAGCATTTACCCCTCAGG
>NW_011106804.1:0-529 GCF_000146605.3 Meleagris gallopavo
AACCTGATCCAGCTGTGGATGTTCACTGTGGGGGAGTTGGACCGCATCGCAAGCCTACCTGCATACAAGCAGTGCACCAACATGGGGCTCATGATGTTCATTACCTGCTGCACAGATCTCACACCACTGATTGGAGGAGCCCAAGCAATCCTTAAACCCCATTAGGCTGCAAAATAAAATCAGGAGAGATACAGAACATAATTTAAAACACTACAGTGATGCACAGAACGCCCTTAAAGAACACTGCATAGATGCAATTAACACATAGTACTATTAATTACAGCCATGAAGTGGGAAGATATGGGAGCAGAAAAATCACATTCAGAGTCCAAGTTGGAGATTATCAGATGAGAACCATTAGAAAGGAAACAACACACATAGCAGAAACAGCTGCTCTAATCCAGCTTGAGATCCTCCAGAAAGGCAGAGCTCACAGCTCTGAAATAAAGCAGGAATTACTCACCCCATTCTAAGGGCTCACCCTACACCCCAAAGGAAGCCATCTCCATGTTCAGATGCTGCTCTTACA
>NW_011106805.1:0-407 GCF_000146605.3 Meleagris gallopavo
AACAGTCCTGGGCATAAAGCACAACTAGTTGGAATGAAGCCAGTCAAGACTCATTATTATTAAATACCTTGGCTTGTAAGAATATTTGATATCTGAACATGAATAATTCAATCAGAGAAAACATTGAAATACAGACAGAAGTGAAAAACTCATTGGAAAACAAGGTTTCGGCTTTGTTTTGTCTTTAGTAAATCCTGCATGGAACTTCACTGTGCAAATGTCTCAGTAATCTACTGTCTATAGCAAATCAACATTACGAAAGAAAAATTCTTTTAACTATTAACTTAAGAAAATTATTTTAACTATTAACTTAAGAAAAAAGCCCTTCACCAGTGCTGCTTTTCAACAACGAGTAGTTTGGGAAGGTAGGAGAGGCCTTTTGCAAAAACGAAAACTCTGTGTATGGC
>NW_011106806.1:0-459 GCF_000146605.3 Meleagris gallopavo
TTATGCTGCAATTGCCAAAGATTTCTCACATAGATTTATTCTTAAGATCAGGCATTGTTTTCTTAGGTCTGTCTTATTCTGACCTGAATAGAAAAAAACAAAGCAACTTATGTTAGTTTGGTTCATTTGTTCATTTTATAAATTAATTTAAATGAATAAGGATGGGGATTGCTGTTCATTCATAACTTAATTCTGCTGAATTGTTCATGACTTACTGATTCCTATAACAGTATTTACTTCCACAAGGAAAAAAAAGCTACTCCCAACTGAGAAAGCATTTTCCTTTGTTACATGTTAGCAGTGCTCTGCTTATTCATTTGAATAAGTAATTGATATTTTGAATTGAAAGATAATTGCTAAAGTGTCTGTGCAGTATTGATAGAAGAATAATTCTGAAATTGTTTCAAAGAATTCTTAATTTACTGGTTTTTGTTCTTCTAAGTGCAGTGCTTCAGATGG
>NW_011106807.1:0-437 GCF_000146605.3 Meleagris gallopavo
GTATGGCATTTTCAATATACTACAGTGAGAGGAAAATAAACAAGTGACAGGCAGTATCTTTCTTTATAGAATAGTGTACAGGATCTAAGTATAGGATTGATTTAAAAGTTATTGTGTAGCTACTATGAACCTTTTTGACAGTTTCTGTTCCTAAACCAACACATTACTGGTCACAGTGATGCTGTGAAATTGCCTGGAGTGATAACACAGACATGGCAGGCTTCCTGTCTTTGGTACAGGCCAAGCCAAAGTTCAGCACTTTAACAGTAGCTATGGAGATCTCCCTTTTGGTGGCTGAGGGAGGTTAGATGGGGAACGGTGGTGCAGAGAGAAGTGTGTGTGTCTGTGTGTGTGTCTGTGTGTGTGTCTGTGTGTGTGTCTGTGTGTGTGTCTGTGTGTGTGTCTGTGTGTGTGTCTGTGTGTGTGTCTGTGTGTGT
>NW_011106808.1:0-381 GCF_000146605.3 Meleagris gallopavo
AGCTTTATACGTTGTTCAGACTAATTCTCTACTTTTACTAATCGGCTCTGGGGATTAGTGAGGTGAAAATTTCCCATTTTTACTTAGTCATAAACACAATTGTTTAAGCTAACATGATGTTCAAAATCATCTGAACTTTGCAAAACAAATTTTCACTTTATAACACAAACTGCTTTTACAGTACCTGTGATATAGGCAACCCCAAACAGAAGCAGTACTCCTAAAGGAAAACCAGCTTCTTTCATTGAATAGGGCAGTCCTGTAAAAAAAACCAAGAGATTACAGAAGAACTTTTACAAATATTTATTTATGATGACCAAAATAAAGAAATATTTGGATTAAAAAATAAACTGCTTTCAATCTCCCAAATTGGACCAGAAA
>NW_011106809.1:0-499 GCF_000146605.3 Meleagris gallopavo
CTCAATCATAAGTCCTAGTGGGCTATCTGGTGGTATATCTGGTAGTCTCCCCTTGGGACCACCCATGGGATCAGAAGGCTTGCTCTTCTTCTGTCCCATCTTCTGGAGTGCTCTCCTTTCATTCTCACACTTGCTCCCCTTATTCGTGACCCACACCCTCGCGGGCTATGGGAACTGCACTACTAAAGGCTCCACACTCGCTTGGTCTCTCGCAGAGACCTCTCAGTCACTCACACTCCAGGATTCCCAACCCCGACCGAATGGATTTCCTTGCAACACTGCAATACTTACTCAACCACCTTGAGTCGTCGTTCGGGTCTTCGTGCACAAAAATTACGGGGTTCTGCAGTTTCTTTTGCTTACTTTCCTGATTTTTTAGGGTTCGGAATTACAGGTCTCTGTACAGAGATCACCCATTCCAGGCCGTCCAAGGACGGGGCGCCTCCCAGGGTTGAGGATCCTGTATCAGAGTTACCTGTATCCGAGTCATGGCACCAAA
>NW_011106810.1:0-478 GCF_000146605.3 Meleagris gallopavo
GGTAGGCGTCCAGGCGAGACTTGAATATCTCCAGAGAAGAAGACTCCTCAACCTCCCTGGGCAGCCTGTTCCAGTGCTCCGTCATCCTCACCGTGAAGAAGTTCTTACGCACATTCGTGCGAAACTTCCTATGCTGCAGCTTATGCCCGTTTCCCCTTGTCCTGACTCCACATACCACTGAAAAGAGACTGGCCTCACCGCTATAGCCGCCACACCTCAGATATTTATAGACCTGGATCAGGTCCCGTCTCAGTCGTCTTTTCTCAAGGCTAAACAGGCCCAGTTCACTTAGCCTTTCTTCATAGGGGAGATGCTCCAGGCCCTTCACCATCTTTGTGGCCCTCCGCTGGACTCTTTCCAAGAGATCCCTGTCTTTTTGTACTGGGGAGCCCAGAACTGGACACAGTACTCCAGATGAGGCCTTACCAGGGCAGAGTAGAGGGGGAGGATCACCTCCCTCGACCTGCTGGACACGCTC
>NW_011106811.1:0-477 GCF_000146605.3 Meleagris gallopavo
TGCCACAGGGGTACGTGCACGCACCAACACATTGCCAGAACCTAGTGGTGTGTGCCCTGCCAAGTTGGGAAAAGCCTAATGACGTCAACTTGATCATTATACTGATGGTCTCCTCTGGATATCCAACGCACTGGAGGCCGTCAGACAGGCAGCAGATTCACTGACCACCTATCTGCAAGAAAGAGGATGGGCTGTAAATCCTCAGAAGCTGCCAGGTCCAGGAGAACACAACAGGAGGCTTTCCAACAGGCAAAACTGGCAGTGAAACCAGCCCGAGCAGTGGGTAGATTTGATTCTACCCTCCCAGCTGAATCGGATGCTCATGTCGCTCAGGATGGCTCTGGCTCGGGCCTGTGGCAATGCCAGAGCTCCGTTCAGACCCCCCACTGGGTTCTGGTCCCAGGGCTGGCACGGAGCAGAAGAAAGAGACGGTATGACTGAAAGACGCTTATTGGCTGCCTACTCTGCATTACAGCC
>NW_011106812.1:0-484 GCF_000146605.3 Meleagris gallopavo
AAGTAGTGTTTTGTTTTGGTATTTTTTTTCTTAGTTACAGCAAATGTTGTCTTGGTTCCCTCCAGAAGTGTTAGTTTACTGCCTTGGATGTTAGTGTGTAATCCATGTCGCTTTCTGTCGGTAAAACTGAAATGCTTGACAGGCCTGCTCATGGTAGAGGCCTGTAGCCATTCCTTGTTGTGTGACAGACTTCTGGTTTCCTTAATGACTCTTCCATGTTTCCATGTGTTTGAGAACTGTTCAAGTGATGGCTCTAACTTCATATTTGAGATTCAAGGACCTGAAAAAGCCATGGATGGTTTTCACATACCAGGCTTCAGTTTTTGTGTTCAGCTTATTCAGAAAGTAATTTTGATAGCATCCAAAGACCAAAGGTGTTTGAAGTTGTGATATTATATCAGGAACATTTTTATTTTTGTATATATAAAATAGTACAATATATTTAAAATGAAAAGCATTCCTGAAAGTCATCCTCACGTTTGAG
>NW_011106813.1:0-501 GCF_000146605.3 Meleagris gallopavo
CTTCTTCAAGAGAATAAATGCACATGCCTTTCAGCTTGAATGCCTTAATCCCAGCTAGAGAACTTCTGACTCTGTATTTGGCTAATATTACCTGGTTTTGATTCATGAGGATATGACT
Organism: Meleagris gallopavo; assembly: GCF_000146605.3. Lineage (NCBI taxonomy): Eukaryota > Metazoa > Chordata > Aves > Galliformes > Phasianidae > Meleagris > Meleagris gallopavo. Next base: position 119 of record NW_011106813.1, read on the forward strand.
GTACAAGAGGTGGTATCATCTATCACTTACCGACTGCACCTCTTGACTAATCTTTGAAGTCAACAACCAATGCCAGCAAGGAGGCGCATGGATCAAGGAGAGACACACAAATACTTCTCCCCCACTAAATGAAGTCTCAGGTTATTAGACAGTGAAGAATGTCCCAGGATTCTTAAGTTTTGTAGTGCAAAACCTAGCTTCTTCTGTAGTTGTCAGGCTCTTATGGAGTTCTCTGTGGAAAGCTCCAGGGTTTTTTTAATTGAATGTCAGCCATTCTTTTTTTGAGTTAATGTAAGACTACATCTATGTTAGTGTATTTGAAGTTCTGTTTTACAATCCTCAGGACGTGCTGTGGTGTGACATGACTGGCATCCACTTGACTT
>NW_011106814.1:0-752 GCF_000146605.3 Meleagris gallopavo
GCCACACTATTTCTAATGCAGGCCAGGATGCCATTGGCCTTCTTGGCCACTTGGGCACACTGTCAGCTCATGTTCAGCCAAGCATCAACCAACACCCCCAGGTCCCTTTCTTCCTGCTGTTCACTATTTTATTTCACAGCTGCTGAACTGTCAATATAAATATTGTGTTCCATCTAGTTTTTGTCTTGGCAACTGTCATCTGAGTGAGTAGTATCTCTATGTCAGGAGTGGATAGATTTTTGATCAGTTGCTTTAGGTATTCAGTTGCCATCTTTATGTCCTGTTCCTAAGGAACTTGAGGGAACAGCATGATGCTCTGTCAAGGGAGGTGAGGTGAGGTTAGGGGCAGGGTTCTTCACCAGAGGTTGGTGGGCTTGGAACACGTTGCCCAGGGCAGTGTGCAAGCCCTGAGCTGTCAGAGCTCAAGGAGCATTTGGACAATGCTCTCAGACATAGGGTTTGATTTGGGGTTATGCTGTGTGGAGCCAGGAGAGGGACTCAGTGATTCTCATGGGTCCCTTCCAACTTGAGATATTCTATGATTCTATGAAGTAACTACTGTGTTCGTTGTTCATCAGAGCACTGAGTTTTGATACAGTCAAAGCAATTTTAGTCACTGAGCAACTTCTCTGCCACTCTGATCTGATTGCAAACGTCCTGACAAATAGGAAGATGCTGAACACAGAGAGCTATGAGCCATTTAGTTCTTTGTGAATGGCCCATTTGCAGCAATTAGCAAATCAGAATCAATG
>NW_011106815.1:0-550 GCF_000146605.3 Meleagris gallopavo
CTGGATTTTTGGCATAAAAATGGGGCGATTGTGTGAGGTTTTGCCGAGATGAACTTAAAAAAGATCAGTACATTTTTTGCACATTAGCCATCATAATTCACAGATGTGATTCTTTCTCTTTCTTCCTCTACCATTTTTACTCTTAGAAAAGACTCCCTACCTTTTAATTTGGTCGCTTCATGAGAAATGTTAAAAAATATATAAAAATATAAAGGTATAAAAAGCATTTTTTTCAAATGAATATGTAGCATCTATCAGAATGTTGTCTTCCAAATAATAAGAAATTCAGTAAAATAACCCAGGATTCAAAGGAAGTCTCTCAACAAATTCATCCTTTTGCATCACAAAAAAGAAAAGAAAAGAAAAAAAAAAAGAAATACAATAGTCCTAAAAATAAATTACTTTGGACTCTTTTTGACTAAGGAGAAAAGGTTATCTCAGCTACTAAATTACATGCCTTAGAGCCATGTTATGAATCTTCAAGCACGTAGAAGCTTCCCCCATCTCCATTTTGAAGTTCACTTTGCGATGGAGTGAAGTTTCTAGTCAG
>NW_011106816.1:0-1293 GCF_000146605.3 Meleagris gallopavo
CAGTCACTGGGAGGAAAATCTGTTTTATCGAGGGACTCTGATGACTTCTGCGGCCACAAGCCTGTCCCCAGAGTTCCCACTGTGATGGCTGCCACACTGCAAGATGGAAGCCTACAAATTTCTAGTGTGCAAGGGAGATGCACAAAGAACACAAGATCAGTATGGCACACATGGTGTGCACACACACTACCTTCCCTTCTGAAACTTGCAATCCACTAACAGAGGGGCTTGACAGCTGCACACCTGATCAACTGCTGCCCTGGTTCCACCTTAGAGCACAGCAGAAAAGAGAACAGGTAGCTGTGTAGTCTCCTTAAGAAAAGTCATATGAAGGGAGAAGATAAAATCTATCCTTACCAGGCAGGAAAAGCACTGTTTGATCTCCCATCTCTGTGCAGCAGGATCAGAAGGAAAACTCACTCCGTTTGCTGCCTTTGTTTTCTTTGCACAACAGTTCCAGCACCCCACAGCAGGCAGGATTCCCATTTTGCAAATCCCTACCTTATTCCTTTCTTTCACAGTAACCCAGAATGTCACTAAGCTGAGACCAGGACAGTGATTATGAGCTTGCAAACAATGGTGTAAGAGCCAGTATAATTATCTTGTTCCTAAGCATTTGATAATGCTTCCAAGTATCTTGTATTAGTTACTTTCTAAGGTCCTGAACGTCTGGCTCTCAGGCACTACGGTTTTATTGCTACAGAATGAGCCAGGAACCATTCAAAAGCTTTAAAAGGTCTTTTTAAATACTCAGAATGAATTTACAGTGTTGGCTGCCTGGCAAACGCAACAGGCATTTCAAGTGGAAAGGAACAACCCTTTATTGCATCTGCTGTTGGCATTTAGGGCACTGTGATCGCTAGCAATTCCTCAGCTCTATTGCACAGCATCCTGCAGACTGCTGGCTGTGCAAAGCCAAGGGCAGCCACAGGCTGGGCTGGGAAGAAAAGGTTCAGGTGATAGTAAAGCCTGGTTTAAAACTGACTGGGAGATTTCATTGGAAGAATTCTGTAGAAAATGATCAAAAGCTTCAAGTGTCACAGAAATGCCTTGGTTCCAATTACCACCCAGTGAACCATAAGCTGGGCTCCACCAGCAGCACTTTCCCAGCTCTGTCGGTCCAGGACGTGTCCCACCTGCCTTGCTGTGCCACCTCCTTGTAGGCTATGGGGATTCAAGCAGCCAAGCCTGCCTCTCTGGACATTCCAGAAATCAGGTTGGTTTTTTTTTGCCTAGACAGCTCTGGGGTGGACTTCTGAATAGTGCTGAGATCCCTGAGCATCACTGCTGAGG
>NW_011106817.1:0-1078 GCF_000146605.3 Meleagris gallopavo
GAGATGTTTTAGAAAACGTACACACACACAAGGAAAACAACAGTAAAGTGGCAGTGTTTTTAGGGACTTACTCAGTGTCCTCTGCTACGTACTGATTCTGTTTGTTTTTGTTCCAGCTGGTTTGTTACAGCCCCCTGTCCGTCTAGTTTCACAGCCTCAACCGGCTCGAAGATTGGACCCACCATCCAGATTTTCCGGGAGGAATGACAGAGGAGGAGATCCTATGCCAAATCGAAAAGATGACAGGAGGTGTGCTGTTGACAGATCTTCATAGTCTGCTCTGATTATAATCTAGTCGAAGAAAGCCGAGCTGCTTTCTCTAGGCTGGGACAACTGTTTTTAGCATTAGATAACTAATAACATTAGTTAAATGGAACTCAGTGAAGAGTTCTTACCTGTTTGAAATAAAATAATTGGATTTATCAGCCTCTTTTGTAAAGAAATTCCTCATAGCGTTTTTTCAGCATACTCTCCTTTCCCTCTTGTGAGTCATCCCTGAGAAGTCTAGCTTCCTTTGTGGTACAAGCTTTTTGTCGTTACACGATGTGCTTTGCATGTTGCTATCATGTATGCATTTTCTTTTAAAGCCGTGAGAGAGATCGGGAGAGACGTCGATCTCGGGAGAGATCCCCGCAGAGAAAGCGCTCCAGAGAGAGGTCGCCTCGACGAGAGAGGGAGAGGTCGCCCCGAAGACCACGACGTGTTGTTCCTCGTTACACAGTTCAGTTTTCTAAGTTTTCATTGGACTGGTACGTTTATAACACCAGCTTTTCACTTAAAGATATCATTTTAATAGTGGGCACAAATTACTGGGCAGTGGGAAGTGTCAGCAAGTGTATTTAGTGAATGTTATGATTGCAACTTCAAAGTAGCATCCAATAAATACATCATGGCTGAGAATTGTGAGTGAAATTTTCTGGGCTCCCTGTTAACCTTTTGGTGTTAATGCAAATTGAATTTATAACCTTATTGTTTAATGAGTATTCCCTAGTTTGTAGACACCTTTATTAGAAGGATGTTTAATAGTTGTTTTTTAATACCTGACTGATTAGATATATTACTCTTTAAGATGTCTCCA
>NW_011106818.1:0-801 GCF_000146605.3 Meleagris gallopavo
TACTGATAACCATTTCCAGAGCCTCCAGTAAAACTAAAACATAATGCCATGTGCCACAGACTCCATGCTCCTGAACTTTGGAGCAGAAGGGCTTAGAAAATAAGCACATCTTTCCCCCTATTTTTGAAGAAAAAAGAAAGAAAATAACGTATAGGAATTATACTGACTGCTTCCCCAGCTCCCTTCATCATTTTCTTAATGAGAAATGACCTCTGAAAAGAGCATTCCTTCACTTGGTTTTGCTTCAATAGTTTACAACAAACCTTTGAACAGTGAGAATCCCTATCATTTCTGGACACGTGTTTCTATAAAAGGCTCTTCTTCTTCTGGCACAAAGGCTGTCACAATCAGCTGTCCTGAATCACCTGAACAAAACATGAAATCTGTTGGTGCAGGTGTTTCTTTATTCATTCTCTTCTCCCTCGCTGCCCTTTGGAATACAGGTGAGTGCCTTTCAGATGTTTTTCTGCTTCCAACTCAATCAGGTGTTCTAGGAGAGAATTCAGGAGCTACATCCACATATTATCTCAGGATGAAGGATGGAGGCCAGCAAAAAGAGACAGAACTAGTGGTATTTTACTACCTTTTCATTCTCTTGCTCTCTCCACCCTGCAAAAAACAAATAGCCCTCTGTCACCTTCACCCCCCCAGTACACAAAAGAAAACTCCATGACATTTTCTTCTCCTTTTGACAGAAAATATCATACCTGGAGCTACGACCATAATTCTTTCTTCCTCTATTGTCTTATTCAAGCGTTGTCGATGACCTTTGAGAAGTATGTCAATCTGCAGAATTTTGGA
>NW_011106819.1:0-862 GCF_000146605.3 Meleagris gallopavo
TGTGGTAAATGAGACTCTAAACCATAATGTAATATATAAACTTTTAACTTGTATCTGTGACTTTTGTGTGACTTTTTTTTTACTTTTCCATGCCAAGATGATTTATTTGTTTTCTTATTTTGTTTTTTTGTTTGTTTGCTTTGTTTGTATAATTAAACTGGAATTAATCACTGTTAGAAAACTAAAAAGCAAGTGTAGCAAAAAGGATAGCAAAGTAAGTAGCAGTTTAGGGATTAATCAATGACATCAAAATGTATGGTAATTTTCCTTTCAGGATGTGATATGTCACAGATTTGCGGGTTTGCTAGAACTAAGAGCGAGTTAAATGCTGTGTTAGAAACTAGCAAAAGGTACTGCAGCTGAATGAAACTTTCAGGATATATTAATATGCTTATTAATATATAACAGTCTCTTCTGCTTACAGTGATATAAAATGAGTAAAACTTGAAAATGGGAGCAAAACTGCCTTTCTTAAACAAATACACAGTTTAGATAGTTTCAATGGATAGCTAATTTTTGCTTTCAAAATATCTGAGTTTTCTAACACTTTCTATGGCATTGAAAGAAATATGAGAGGGCATCTCATTTTACCAAATTTCAACACTTATCTTAAAATAGGTTAATTTGTTCACTGGTGGTTTGTTGACTGAAAAAAAGAATTGTGGTTGACTAGTTGTGTGCAGGCAGCTGGAACACGGACTTACATTATTTCGACTTTAAAAATCGAATGCATCTCACAGGATTGTGTAGGAAACACTGACAACTGGACTTTAAGATTATACTTTTCAATAGAAGAAAATAGATGTGATATCTCATCATTTTGAATCAGCTTACCAAACTTACGTTCAAGCTTAAGTTCAGT
>NW_011106820.1:0-919 GCF_000146605.3 Meleagris gallopavo
CCCAGTAGAGCTCTGATAGAGCAGAGAGATCCCACCCCGGTCTGGCATTGATCCTCTGCGATATCTCAGGGTATTTTACCTCACATTATATTAGACATGAAAACAGTCTGTCTATCCATCTGAACTCTGCTTGGACACGTTTGCAGCTAAACAACAGAATTCCTGTAATCAAGAGAGGCTGTAAAATTGAGAAACTTGATGAACATCTGCTCTCATAGCGAAAAAGCACTCATTTGAAAATGAGAAGATGGAAGCCACGTGAACCTGCTGAGATAACATTGAAGAGTAAGCATTAGAGTTGGTGGAACAAAAGAATCTTCAACCTATGTGTACACATAGGTTGTTGTTTCTAGTGTTCTATAATGAACACTGTTTCTAGTGTTCATTTCCCAGCCCATACTGGGGAACACATTCATTACTTTTTAACTTTATTTCTAAATTGGTGCTGTTCAGACTCTCCATTTTCTTAAACAGTGAGTTTTTACAGACAGTCCAAAATGGGACAGCAAGTTTCATATGTTGATGTTCTTGCCCCTAACGTTCAGTGTTCTCTAAGATGTTGAAAAGTGATCTGTGGAATCAATACCAAAAACGTCTAAACACACCCAGGAGAAAACGAAGGGGAGCTAAAAAGGGCAAAGCAGCACTGCTTTAATACACCTGGGCTCACTTTGTGCCTGTTGTGTGTGTTTAAGACCATCTAGCTAAGGAAGTAGCACTTGTTTCAGTGTCGTCTTTTTTATAGTTACCTATCATACTAGCTAGAGTGTAAAGTCTCATATTTATTACTGCTGTGTCCAGCTGCTTTTCATTTTACTTATAAGCATCTAATAAACAAGAAAACTACTCATGATTTTTAACTGAAAGCGTTATTGGGAATTGGGCTAAAAACAAAACGAAACAAAAAACCCCAAAAACA
>NW_011106821.1:0-646 GCF_000146605.3 Meleagris gallopavo
TACCTTCTAGAGTCCTGCAACTAACAATTAATGAGACCCTCCTCTTTAGTATTTTTGAAACTGTACCTTTCTTCACATCCAATAATTTTGTTCTCTGTTTTTACCTTGGAAATACACAAAGAACAGATAGATATGAAAATAGTTTTAATTGGGCAATCCCCCTGTTTATTTCCTTTATGGGAATTATGCCATTCATTCCTTCTTCTGCCTATTTACATAAGGCTTCTGTCTTCCACCGCACAGACAAGAGCTGTGAATCTGGAACATGCCAGGTGCTAGAATCCCTGGTGGCTTTTCAGATGACTCTTTGGACATTCTTTTCCATATACAATTTCTAATTCACTGGACTTCTGTCACCACATACATTAAAGCAGCACATATCTTTCTGAGCTACGCTACCAGGACTCAGCAGTGAGATAACATTCTGCCGCAAAAGGTGCTCTCAGCAGAAAAAATACACACCGCCTGCCAAGTACAAAACAATCCAGTGTCTCACCTGAGCATTTCTACCTAGTTCCTCCCTATCCTATCAAGTGAGTTCGTTTTCAATGGGGGTACAGCCATTTCTTCTTAGCAAAACAATGCATTTTCTGCCTTTAATGCTATTCATCTCCTTTACTCAAATTGTAGCTTCATAATAAATCAT
>NW_011106822.1:0-664 GCF_000146605.3 Meleagris gallopavo
AGCCAAAGACTCCTGGTTATTTTTCCAATCAAAATTCAGCATCTAGACACTATACTAAGAAGTACTTTAAAAATCCACTTTGTCAACAACCAAGATAGAAATTTCTTATATTAACAGCAAGTTAATCAGCAAGGCGCTTTCAAGGACATGAATTTAAGAAATGGTAAGGATTTGAAACTAGATGTGATTTTCTGCTTATGAAGCTGATGAAAATGGAATGAAAGAAAGCCACAAAGGGGAAGACATTTTCCATTTGTCTTTACCAATACATGCTTCAGCAAAATCTAAAGGTGATACGCATAGTTCTTGTGCCTAATGCTCTACTGTCATCAACCTCCACAAAATTGTGCTATAAACCCACAATCTGATCTGAGAATACATAGAACTACCAGAAGAAAGCATTGTCCTCAGGATGGGTGACTTTGCTGTTTTTCCCTTTCCACACAGAATGAAGGTGGAATACAGGTGTTTCAGGTTTTTCCCTGCCATTAGTAGCTCAACCATAAATATAACTGAATTTGTTATTACTTTGCAAGATGTTTTACCAATTCACCCTAAAAAAGTATAGCCTTAATTTGTATATGAATAAATTATTTTAGAATTTTTAGAAAGTAGGTAAACTTATTGAGTATAAAAATAATTGACATTCACCATCAAAAAAAAA
>NW_011106823.1:0-565 GCF_000146605.3 Meleagris gallopavo
ACAGGGCCACTGATCCCAGCTCCCAGCTTCTGAGTCCAGTTAATGTTGTACTCCTCTAAAATGGAGGTTTCCTATTCAAGAAGGAGTGGGGGGAGGGGAAAAAGGAAAAACAAAACAAAACAAACAAACAAAAACAACACACGAAAATTACTACAGCCCTTCCCAAACACCCAGCTCAGCAGCTGATCTGCAGATAGCAGAGTGCAGACAGAGCCTGTTCTGCAGTTCTGCAGAAACCTAGGAAAATTAAACCTAAGAGCAAACGCCACAGAATATAGCTCAGCAGAAAGTGATTTCTGTGCTGCTGAGGCTGCTCCCCCCGGCATTTTGAAGCAGGATTATTGAGAACAGCAAATGGGATCTTGCTGCTCTAACACAGTAAGCGTATAAAGGGTATTTCTCTTCACCAGCCCTTAAATCCAGCTTTCTTCCTACAAGTGATCAATTACAAAGGCCCAGTTACAGCATTATCACATCCTTCTTGGTCATACAGTGTAATGGAAAATCATTTTTCTGTTTTCTTCAGGTTTGCAAACCTTTGGAATCATTATACTGCAAATTAACC
>NW_011106824.1:0-666 GCF_000146605.3 Meleagris gallopavo
CATAATTTCCCACTTTCCACCCCAACCCCTCTGCTCCCACCTTGCCTGTTCACAATTCTGTCTTGCTCCCTATCGAGCTCTTAAAGCTTGCACAGAGCTAGTGGGATTCTGCAGCTCCCTGAGAACCTCCCCAGTTAATTTTGGCCACAGCTCCTGGAGTAGCTGCTGCACAAGAGGGACCAGGCAGCTGTGAGGACACATATGGAGCTCTAAGGGCCTCCGTCTGCTCTGCAGAAAAACAAACAAACATGCAGATGTGTCAGTTCTTTCTTTTCTGAGCTTGATTTCTTAAAATCTCATCTTGTATTTGTGCCAATGGGGATGGTAAAGGAGGGGAGCAGGAGGGAAGAAAGCAAGGAAAGAAAGCAGCTCCACCAAAAAGCAATGCAAACATCTGAATGCATGGAAAAAAAGGAAAAAAAAAATAGGAAATTAAAAGAAAAAATAAAATGGCTAAAAACAGGAGCTTGACTTGATTCCAAATGTTTTTACATGGAGGCATGTTTCCCATTCCACTTCTCTACAGAGAAGGTTTCTCTTCGAATTAGATGAACCATAAAATAAAAAGGAAATTTAAGAACAACACAGTAAAATGGTGTTTTACAGCCCTTTCCACAAAAGGCTTTCCCTTGAAGAGTTCTTATACCTTGGGCCTTGTCTACGCAC
>NW_011106825.1:0-497 GCF_000146605.3 Meleagris gallopavo
ACACAACAGCTCAGAGTGAGGAGTGGGAAGAACTGATCTGCTTCCAGTGACTGGCATGCCGGGTTACAAACCAACAGCTCAATCATTCACTGAAGACATGGAAGTCCAGGGTAAAATCCCTGCTGCAAAAAGAAGAAGATAACTGCTGCATGGAGACATTGGCAATGTTATGAGTAGTCAAAGAACAGCAGACCTCCAGCGTATACAGCTGCCTTCTGCTCCCAGTTCCCAAGGGATTTGAGTGTCCTGCTGGCTGAACCAGGTAGAATTGAACAAGGAAATCCATCAATTGGGAAAGTTTGTGAAGGAAGATGAACAAATCCATTCATTGCCCTGCTCTCCCTTTTGTCCAGAAGAAGGCTGCACCCCCCAGGCACTGTGAGATCAAGTGGATCAATGCAGCTCACATCTCTTCCCAAATATGTGCAGGCTTCAATTTTTAGGAATGTGGCTGTTTTGAAATAATAGATTCATAACCCGTTCCTTAAAAAGTCAGC
>NW_011106826.1:0-2046 GCF_000146605.3 Meleagris gallopavo
CATTCCCTGTCTGGCCCCCAGCTGATGCTCAGGAAGGAGGCTGCTCTCTCAGAGGTTGTCTACCACAGCTTGCAGGCACTGTTGCACACATCGAGGAGCACCACAGGCACCTTGGTCATCATCGAGTGCCTGTGTGCGAGCAAGCAACTTCCCAATGAAGAAAGACAAAGGATGCAGACCAGGGGCTCACGTATGCAGGCAACTCATTGTGCACATCTGACCTGAACCAACAGGATCCCATGTCCCGTGGGTGTGTGGGGAACTGAACCTCATTTCAACGCCAGGCTTTTCCATCTGGAGATGAGACACCTGCACTGATTGCCTCAGCTGAATGACTGCTCTGTGCAGGGGAAGTCAGAGGGTCCCCATCCTTGTCTGTGTGTCCTTTTTGTTAAGGACAACGAGCAGTGGTTTCCAGATGAGGCATTTCCACGTCTGCTAGGCAAACACAATCTGTTAGGATGAATCACAATTCTGGAATCAGTCTGTCTACTGGTGATTAATTCATCTGACTTCAAAGATTGTTTTGCAGAGATGACCCTGTTGTCTATCAGGAGCTGATAACCCCAGAGCCCTAAGGACGTCTCCAGGGAGAGCAGTGAGGAAGAGAAAATGACATCCTCTGTTGCTGAGCTGGCTGGGCTCCTGGGACACGGGGAGCTTCTTCAAGTGGGCAGTGCTGCAGAGAGACAGCTGTGCCCAGGAGCAGCTCCTGTTCACCACAAAGCAGGGCTGGGGGCATGATCAACAGGTGACATGAGGACAGAAAGGAAAGGAGAGAGAGATTTCAGGATGCGTACATTGTGACCAGGCTGTGAGCTCACTGGATGAACATTGCTCACAGCCTTTGACAAGGTAAGTCTCTGGCTGCAGATAAATGCAGCCACTTTTCCTGGAAGGATCACTAATTTTGAGACTACACATTGCAGGTCTGACTGCATAAGCCCTGTGTTTCTTGATCATGGAAAAAGACCTGCTCCAGCTGAGGGCTTCTGTGCTGCAGCATGAGAGCACAGCCCTGAGGGCTGCGTGTGCCAGGACGGCTGCAGGCTGTGCAGCCGGGGCTGCAGCCGGGTGCCCAGGGCTGTCGTGCAGAGCAGGTCCCTGCTGTGGCCCAGGGGCTGTGTGCCGGGGCAGGGACTCTGCCGCCTGCCAGGCTCAGCACTCAGCTGCCCGGGGAGCTGCCCAGGGCAAGAGGAGAGACAGGACAGGGATTTTCCATTTCCTGTACTTAGGAAAGGGGAAGGAGTTGTAGACAGTAATCTCAAAGCAGCTGTGAAATATGAACACATCTCTGAGAATCCTGAAATGTACATTTCTCATTCTTCTGTTATATGAACAATCTCTTGAAGTGCTTTCAGTTTCTCCACTCCCAAAGGACAGCACAGCTGAAATTATTATCATTTTCTGCAGGCATAAACATGCACTTGTACTGCAAACAGGCAGCTTTCTCTAACAGAAATTTAAATGCACAGAAGTTGAACTGGGCACTTTGTATGCAGACATGAGGCATGGAAATGGCTTGTAAGAGTAAAATATCCAGGCAGCTGAGATATGATTAGGGAATGAGAGGAAATAAGAGCCCCTTAAGCTTCTACTTCTTAAGGTAGAGTAAAGCTCATTAAAAAAAAACTCCTGTAATGGACTTAAATGAACATTTTCCATACACATAGAAAAATTTCTCTATAATGATGGGAAGAGTGTCTGTGCAAATGGTCTTGACTCGTCATCTTCTGCACTCTGCACAGGACTCCATGCCCAGGAACTGCAGATGCCCAACAGCAGCTCCATCAGCGAGTTCCTCCTGCTGGCGTTGGCAGACACGCGGCAGCTGCAGCTCCTGCACTTCTGGCTCTTGCTGGGCATCTACCTGGCTGCCCTCCTGGGCAACGGCCTCATCAGCACAGCCGTAGCCTGCCACCACCGCCTGCACAGCCCCATGTACTTCTTCCTGCTCAACCTCGCCCTCCTCGACCTGGGCTGCATCTCCACCACTCTCCCCAAAGCCATGGCCAATGCCCTCTGGGACACCAGGGACATCTCCTA
>NW_011106826.1:3721-4463 GCF_000146605.3 Meleagris gallopavo
GGCAGAGTGGTGGAAAACTGTGTAGAGGGAATGGACCTGGAGGTACTGGTCGATGCTCAGAGGAGCATGAGCCAGCAGTGTGCCCAGGTGGCCAAGAAGGCCAATGGCATCCTGGCTTGTATCAGCAATAGCACTGCTAGCAGGAGTAGGGAAGTCATCGTCCCTCCGTACTCACACTGGTGAGGCCACAGCTTGAGTGCTGTGTTCACTTTTTGGCCCCTCACTGCAAGGAAGACATTGAGGCCCTGGAGCATGTCCTGAGAAGGGTAACAAAGCTGGAAAGGGGTCTGGAGCACAAGTGTTATGAGGAGCAGCTGAGGGAGCTGGGATTGTTTAGTGTGGAGAAGAGGAGGCTCAGGGGAGACCTTCTTGCTCTTTATAACTACCTGAAGGGAGGTTGCATTGAGCTGGGGATTGGCCTCTTCTCTCATGTGACAGTAATAGGACAAGAGGGAATGGCCTCAAGATGCACCAGGGGAGATTCAGGCTGGACTTTAGGAAACACTACATTACTGAAAGGCACTGGAATGGGCTGCCCAGGGAGGTGGTGGAGTCACCGGCCCTGGAGCTGTGCAAGGAGCGTTTGGATTTTGTGTTGAGGGACGTGGTTAAAGTGAGAACTGTTGGTGATGGGTGGACGGTTGGACTGGATGATCTTGTAGGTCTTTCCAACCTTGGTGATTCTAGGATTCTATGATCTCCAGACCCACTGTCATCAAACTGGCAGAAGGAGCTCACCCTG
>NW_011106827.1:0-393 GCF_000146605.3 Meleagris gallopavo
CACATATATACAAACACACACACACACACACACACACCGCTGCAGGGGTCTTTTTCCTGTCCTGAGGAGTCCAACTTGAAATATTAAAGGTCTTTCACTGCACATTCAATAGCAGAATGCATTTAAAGTGGAAAAAAAAAATCAAAAGCATAAATTCCTGGTAAGCATAGCGTTGGCAGAGTTATCATCTTATTTTTCATTTGGATTCCTAGGTTTAACATAGTACTTAGCTCATACCAAAACACTGCAGGCATTCATATGCAAGGTATTTTGGAAGAGAAAGTCAAGGACACTCCAGATTTAGCATTTCAGTGACAGGCAAATTCAGTCTGGGTAGAACTGAAGTTGTCAAATGTACATGGATAAAAATAAGGGACAGAATGACCCCCAAGA
>NW_011106828.1:0-689 GCF_000146605.3 Meleagris gallopavo
AAGAAACTTTTCATTTTGTTTTCTCTACAGAAAAATGAATGGGACAAATCTATATAATAGTTCTCTCAAATCCATTGGACATGGGCCGCAGGAGAGGCCTGTCAAGAGTTTTGTCATGTTTGCAGAGCTTTCATATAGTCTCTTTGACTTTCCTCTGACAGCTTTACTATTCATAAGATGTTTACTGCAGGCTCCCTTTTCTTTGCCCACCTCTTATCATCCAGCTCTCCTAGCTTCTTTCCTGCATCTATCAATTTTAGGTTTACTTTCTCAAGAACCTCTGTTTTCATATGTTTGATAATGAAAGTGGAATTCTGCTGGAAATTTTTTTTTTTCCCAACATTACCTGTAGCTTTTGATCTTTTGATTTTTGTAAGGAAATCAGGCTTTTGCTGTCAAGCAATGACTATCCAGTTAGAAATCTTAAACTACTGAGTTTCCTTTATCAAAACTGACCAGTGGTCAAACAAAAGTGAACAAGTATAAAAACACTATCTTGTGCTTTTATTCTGTCCAAGTGACATGGATGTACTAGTCAGCCCATCAACATGCCTATAGTTCAGTATTAAGTTAGTATTATTTAAGTTTGTGAATACTTCATTTTATTGTTTAATTATACATCCAGTCATACATCACATGTTGTTAATGTAATCAGATCACAGAATCAGAATTGTTGGGTCTAGAAGGGA
>NW_011106829.1:0-523 GCF_000146605.3 Meleagris gallopavo
CGGTGGGGTCTCGGAGGGCCCGAGGCCGCCTGTGATGCCGTTTCTCCTCGCCTCAGACCGAACGGGCGTACCAGAAGCAGCCCACGATCTTCCAGAACAAAAGAGGGCCCTGCTGGGCGAGGGCGGCAAGGAGAAGTTACCCCGCTACTATAAGAACATCGGCCTCGGCTTCAAGACGCCCAAGGAGGTACGGCCTGTGCTGCTGAGCCTGCGGCGCTCCCACAGCCTGCATTTCATGGGCTCGTGAAGTGGGGAGGCTGGAAAGGACCGCGGAGTCTCTCAGTTCCAACCCTGCAGCAGGGACGTCTCCCATTGCTTGTCGCTGGCTGCCTGTGTACGGAGCCGCTCCCCCTCCTGCTTATAGGCTCCCTTTAAGGACTGGAAGGTTGCAGTGAAGTCTCCCCGGGGCGTTTCCTTCTCTGGGCTGAACGCCCCCAGCTCCCTCAGCCCCTCTCCATAGAGAGGTGCTCCATCCTCTGAGCATCTCTGGGCCCACGACCCCATGTCCCTCCTGTGCTGGGGA
>NW_011106830.1:0-704 GCF_000146605.3 Meleagris gallopavo
CTCTCTGGGCAGCTGTTCCAGCACCTCACCACTCTCATAGTAAAGAAATTCCCCCTGACATCCAAGGGCACCCAGGCACCCATCCAGAGCACCCCTCCAGGTGCCCTCAAGGGCCTACAGGCTGATGTGAGCTTGTAGCTTTACACAAGCAGTGAATTTCTTCAGTTATAGTACAAATGCATGGTTTACTCTTTATGTCCTCCATCTGTTTTCAAGCTATTCTTTAGGCCTACCCTGGCACCTTTTAATTGCCACTTAGTTCTTTAGAGCCCAATTAACAAATCTGTGCTTCTGACTAAATATCTCTGCCCACCAGTCAGCATTTTGTAACTTGTTTCACTCAAGACAGCACTCTGCAATTAACTACTAACTACTAACTGGGCTAATTAGCTTATGGCTTTCACCCTAATTGCTTGGGTCTGGTCAGCACATAGTTAACGCAGGTGGAGCCCACTGAAGGCAGCTGGTGTGTGCTTTTTGGCTAGTTTTTTTTGTTTGTTTGTTTCTGTTGGTTTTTTTTTGTTTATTTGTTTTTGGTTTTTTTTCATCTCAGGACATCACACCCTCAAAAGTCGAGACCCAAGGGCAACCTCAAGGGCAAGTTTTTTCTCAGCATTTTTGTTAGTCTGCTCCCTGTGTTTGAAAATTATGGGGGTTGGAGAAACTCTCACATTTCACAGAAACAGCATAACCACAGATATTTA
>NW_011106831.1:0-564 GCF_000146605.3 Meleagris gallopavo
AAATGTACAGGAACTGCAGCAATATAGTAGAACTGTAAGAAATATAACCTAATTTCTTACTCTACGACTCTGCTTGTTATGCTAAAAGAACTTAAGCAGCAAGACTACAGCCCTGATAAATTAAACAAATCTTTAAGAAATGTGCACTCATTCTTTTAACCCTTTGATCATGACTGGAATTACTTGCCAATGAAAGAGAAACATTGAAGCTTCTCACTCTAATACACTCTGCGTGTATATGCATTACACAATGTGCCTGCAATAACGTCTGAATTTATTTTTCTGTTTCTGAATCTTTATTTGCATTTCTTATTCAGTGTAGGAATCTACCCTTTCTTCTCTTATTCTGATCTTATCCTGTCCTCAAATACATCAGCTAGCAGATAAAATCCTCATACGCATTTCCACTGCAGGAAGAGCAACCTGGCAGTTATTTTGAGAGGAATGCAATGTCCATGGAGAATGAAAATTTCAAAAGGATGAATGAGAATTTGTACCTCAAATTGCATTCTCTATTAAATAGTGAATTTCCTAAAAATAGACTGACCCTGAAAATAAGATGAC
>NW_011106832.1:0-421 GCF_000146605.3 Meleagris gallopavo
ATTCCAACTCAAGCCATACTAAGATTCCACAACTCCAGACATCATGCCTGACGGATCTTGAAATCTCTGAGCATGTAACAGTCAGACCTGCCTAGCTTTACACTGTTTTTTGTTTGTTTGTTTGTTTGTTTTACCCAGTTGCCAGAAAGATTGATAACTCAGCAATTTTTAGCACACTTGCTCCATGCTTTGAGCCTGTATCAAACCCTGGAGGCAGCCAGTGATCCACTAGGGAACAATCTGCTAACCAGTTAGCTGGAGGAATAAATGAGATATCACCCCCCCCCGAGCACATAGTCTTTCTTAACAACTGTGTGTGTGTAACCTAGCTACTAACCCTGAGTACTGTGGCACAAGCCAGAGCAGCTTTGAGTGTCCTCTGATGTCCTCTGGACAGAAAATAAAGAAAGAAATTAAACTG
>NW_011106833.1:0-468 GCF_000146605.3 Meleagris gallopavo
AAAAAAGAACAAACAAACAAACAAACAAACAAAAACACCCAGCAATTTCTGCCAAGTTTTTTTGAGACCGTCCTTGAATTCAGCATACCAAGATGTATCAGAATGGTCATTGCAGAGATGAAGGGAAATTTCTGATATGTCTCTGATATATATATATACGAGGGCTTCTCTGAAAGTAATACCTCCTGTTTTATTATGTTGGCCCACAACATCAGAGGCAGATGCTGGTGGCATGGCAGTAGAGGTTGAACCTTCCCACCAATATCCCAGTACATTTTGTTGCCGTGTGACAGATGGCAGCAGAAGGGCAGTCTGACAAAAATGGCATCTGACATTGAACTGCAGATGAAGCAAAGGTGTGCCATTGAATGACACTCGTTGACATTCATTGACACTTGCTGAAAATTCATGGAGACCAACCAGTGGACGTGAGCACAGTGAGGCAGTGGGTGGTGCGTTTCAGCAGTG
>NW_011106834.1:0-359 GCF_000146605.3 Meleagris gallopavo
CATTTTCAATACTTCGCATCCATATTAAAGCAGAAAAAAAAAAAAGAAGAAATAAGAGTAATACCAACACTACATGAATAACAACTTGCTGTGCATGAAACATTAACCATTCTTTCTTGTGACCTTCTTAATTCTGAGTTGAAATAATCAATGATGCAGAAGAAGAGCACACGGAGGCAACAGAGCTGATGCTAAGGTGTAAGACGTAAAGAGCTGATGCTAAGCTAAGTTGTAAAGAGCTTTAGAAAATTTTCTTTTCCTGTAACGTACCTACCATGTTTTGAGTACCTGTAAGTTAATAGCCTTTTGCAGTGATACAAAATGGGCAGGTAGCCATGACAGCAAAGAAGAGAATCAAA
>NW_011106835.1:0-433 GCF_000146605.3 Meleagris gallopavo
GTGTCTTATTTTCTCTTTTAGTAAAGTGTTAAGGAAGACAGTTCTCCCGTTTTTAGGTTCTTCAGTCGATGGCTAAAATTTGATTGGTGGACTCTACTCATAAATAGAAGATATTAAACAGCTTTTGCTTCGTCTGCCTTTGTCACACTGTTAAGTTCCTCACTTTAACAGTTCGCAGATACGGAGATGATGTGAAAAGGATTGAAAAAAGTTAATGACAAAAGCTAAACCTGGAAAGTAGAGTGAAACAGCAGTTGGAAACTGCAAATCTGCTAATATTCCATACTTTAACTTTTCTTAATTAGTCTCAACAACTGTGAAGTAACAGTAGGAGAAACAGCGTAAAATATAATACACAAATATATTAATTTATTTGCTAAGGCATAGAAGAATACTGAATTGCAGCCTGATGCACCTAAATAGTTCCATGAAA
>NW_011106836.1:0-349 GCF_000146605.3 Meleagris gallopavo
AACGTACTATTTTAAATAGGTATAATAATTTCTTTGTCCCCACTTTACTGTTTAGGATAGTGTTAAGGGAGTAAATATAACAAAAAGGATGACGTTTGTTCAGCTTTAAATATTACAATTTAAATATTACAATTTAGATTCAAAGCGTAGTTAAGAAAAGAAATAACCACTTTTATGAACATGTCTGACACTTTAGAAAGTACTTTAAGATAGTATCCAATATTAAGATCTTGTGTAAAATTCTTTCAAGTAACAATGTCTAACTCATAAAACTGTCTTATCAGTTTTTCTTCTTTATTACGGGCCAAGCTCATTTACTCTCAGGTTTTCTTTTGGAGATAATCAAATA
>NW_011106837.1:0-626 GCF_000146605.3 Meleagris gallopavo
CATGGAATTATGAGCCTACTCCCAATTCTGTATAAATACTTCACACATGCTTAACATGGATTGTATCTACTTAGAAAATGGGGTGAAACCAACAGCTTATTTTGGAAAGGCCACCAAACAATTGCTGGCTCACTTGAGCATTCAAGTTGTTTCCCTGTAAGAAATTCATTAAAAACATCTCGTATCACTAGTACGTTTCAGTGTGCATGCAGAGCTCTCTAGTTCTACAAGAAGATTCTTGTGAGGCCAAATAAACATAACTACTTTTTCTGTGAAAAACCTGGGATCTGACTTTTCTGTGTACTAATTACTTGAATTGAAAAGAAGCTTGATCTCTGATCCAGTGTTATATCACATACCATTTGTATTTGTCCTGTGTCTGTTTTTTGAGACCTGGTTCTCTCTTTGAACTGGCTTTGTTTGGTGATTTCACTAGGATTATTCCTGATTTATTCTGCTATTTCTAAGGGGACAACCAAGACAGTTGATACTTAGCTATTTAAATAGAGACACTTGGTGAGAGAAGAAAGACATGAATTCATGCTTACAGAAAGATGGAAGCCAATACCCTGTTATGTACTTGTAACAGACCGCATTGCAGTTACCTCACCTGTTAGTTCATCAAA
>NW_011106838.1:0-541 GCF_000146605.3 Meleagris gallopavo
CACTGAGCACCGCAGACCTACTGCAAAGATAGTTCTGATGAATAGAAGTGAAGTACTATTTTGGCAGCAGGCTATTATCAAAGAGATGAGGAATGAGCCAGTCTGGGAAGCCAACTCATTTATAGAGTAAATACACACCATTGGAAGCAAAGATGAGAGGTTAAGTGGGATACAACAGCAAAGCCACTTTCACTGTCCAGACAACAAATGTCGTCTGCAGAATAGCAACTTACATTTCAAACCACAATTTATGACAGTGTTTCATATTAAGTCTGCTCTCACTGCTGGTCAGTAACCAAAAAAATACATTTCTTCCTCTCCAGAATTGCCAGTGGAAGCAAGATGATGTAGGTCTCTGTTCTCAACAGACCGAGCAGGACCCAGGTGGGAATCTGAAGATGGACCTTCCAGTCCCAGTCTTTCCATAGTTTCCATGTATGCAGCAACCCTATGTGCACCTACACATACACCTCAGTCTTTGGATGCCCATCAATTCTTCCATTCAAGTCTGTTTCCTGATGTTCCTTCTGTATTTGTGGCT
>NW_011106839.1:0-396 GCF_000146605.3 Meleagris gallopavo
AACACCCTTCATTCCATCACAAGGCTCACCCGTGTGCAGCCAACGCGTGTCCAAATCCACGTTCCCCAAAATGGGAGCCCATCCTGCCGCACATCCTGGTACCTCGTGCATCACTCCCATCAGCCCTAACCCTGACTCACAGCCTAACCCTAAACCTGATCCTAACCCTAATCCAAGTTGCTGCAGCCCATCTCCAGCCCATTCACCACTGCCTGAGCTTGAAACCCAGCTGGTTTGTGTTAGGTTCTGCCAGACCTCACTCCTCCACAGATGGACAAAATCACAGCATCTCCAGTGGTATTAATTAATGTGTTTTCACAGAAAAATGGGAACATCTTTCCAACCTCGGCAACGAGCTAATCTGCTGCACAAATTGGCCCTAATAACAACACTGAG
>NW_011106840.1:0-337 GCF_000146605.3 Meleagris gallopavo
ATCATTGAGACATCCAACCTGCTTCTTCTCTCAATGATTATCTGACAAGAATAGGGGAAAAAAAATACAGAGAAGGAAATGTTTTGCTTGCCAGAAAGCTCACACAAGAATGCAAATCTCTGTTATGTTCCTCAGATAGAGACTGCAGATACTTAACCATACTCACTCTTTTAGATAAATCCATCAACTTGCATTCACCAATGAACCAGATGCAGATCTTTAATAGAAATGGTTTATGCTAGATTCCTGGAACCTAAGCACCAAATAGATTTCCTTCTGTAGACTTTTCAGCTGCATCTTTTGTTTACAGTCCTGTTGAAGTCTTGATCAGAAGTCA
>NW_011106841.1:0-496 GCF_000146605.3 Meleagris gallopavo
GGATACAATCACATGACACATGACACTATGGATGTTCTTAACTCTTAAGTAGTTTCAAAGAAAAGCTTATGTCCATGATTTTTATCTTTGTGTGGTATTATTATTTTATGCAATGAATTGTACAAAACCCCTCCTCATTACTTTACATGCAACGGACTGCTAACAGATGACAAAATTTCAGGATTTATTAAAACCAAAGAAGATTTAAAAAACAAAAAAAGGTATAATGAAGGAAATATCTGAAAAACCACTTTCATTCACAATTTCACATCATTTGGATATAGGTAAGAAAGAAGTGACAGCTTGAGCCCAACTAATGGAACTCCAGACCAAAACTATCACGCTGGGTTTCAACAATCAATGAAAGTTTAACATTGGCTTAAGGATGCAAGCGTTGCATGTAGGACACTTAGGCTGAAAAAAGAAACAACAGGCACCCAGGCTATAGTTCTTTCCTCCTGTGTTGTTTCTGACTAAGGACAATGCTCATACCATA
>NW_011106842.1:0-618 GCF_000146605.3 Meleagris gallopavo
TATTAATTTTACTTTAGGACCAAGGAATGCCAAGAAACTGATTAAATGAATGGATTTTTTCAAAGCAAAGTTCTTGGTCGTGTTTCTCTCTTATAAGTGATTTTTAGGAAGTCAATACTGACAGTCATTTGAAAAGGGCAATGGTTTATGAAACTGTATTACTGCAACTTGTGAAATGCAAATAATTCAGAAGGTTAAACAAAGACAGTTCCAAAACAATTTAAAGAGTACCTGTTCTTAAATTACATAGCTGTTATTTTTTAATTCTAATTTGCAGAATCATCAACACAGGAAAAGCAAATTTGTTTTAAAGCTCTCTTGAAAGATAAGAAAAAAAGGCAATAGAAATAAACAAACTACCATTATTCAGATTTCAGCTAAATAAAATAATCATCACTATTTACTACTACTTAAAAATCAGTGGGATTGGAGAAAAAAAATGGAGGAACACTTTGAGCAAGGAACTGCCTTCTTCTCAACTGCGCCTGACTAGTCATACATTGACAAATTCCCTCTCTCCATCAATTTAGCTACTTAATTTTGATGCAGTAGATACAACTCTGCATGTTTTTTACAAAAGCACAAGTATAAAATATACAGACTGTTTTCCTTCCAGTC
>NW_011106843.1:0-325 GCF_000146605.3 Meleagris gallopavo
AACCCCCTCTTCTTTTTTGTGATGTTTTTGATACAATTTTTTTTTTTTAATTGCTGTCTAAATACTAAGTATGGCACTTATCATTCATTAAAGAAGAAGCCAAAGAGACCAAAAGAGCCAGGACTACTAACTCACTTCTGGACAACATTAGGGTTAAGGTCAGATAAATGCAAGTGGGAGAAGAACATATCTCCACTCAACTTCATAAAAAATTAATGCATTCTTCTGACAGCAATTAATTGCTCACTGGTATGTATCAGAAATACAGTACAAGAAATCCCCTAAGACTTTGAACATCTTCATTTTACTTTGAAATCAAAGAAGA
>NW_011106844.1:0-745 GCF_000146605.3 Meleagris gallopavo
GCAGCACAGCAGTGACAGTAAGGTGCAAAGGGCACTGACCCTGAGGACGGTGTAGATCCAGTCGAGGTACATTCGGACACTGGTGTAGACACCGGGTGTGCTGGGGGTGCCACAGCCAAAGCCCCAGCTGACGATGCCCACCACCTGCCAGTGCCTGTTTGAATACAGCAGTGGCCCTCCGCTGTCTCCCTGCCAAAGATCAACGCTGGCTGTGAGCATCACTCTGGGCACGCATCCCCTCCGTGGGGCTGTTCTATAGAACAACCTGCCCAGTTCAAAGAGT
This sequence comes from Meleagris gallopavo, assembly GCF_000146605.3. NCBI lineage: Eukaryota > Metazoa > Chordata > Aves > Galliformes > Phasianidae > Meleagris > Meleagris gallopavo. Next base: position 284 of record NW_011106844.1, read on the forward strand.
GGGCACCCCAGCGGGGTGAGACACCCAATGCTGCCCCTCACCTGGCAGGTGTCCACCCCGCCCTCGGGCAGCCCTGCACACAGCATCTTCCGCGTCACTTTGCCGTGGTACGCCTCCAGGTTGCAGCTCTGCATGCTGATCAGCCTCACCTCTGCCTGCTGCAGGGTCTCTGACAATTTGCCTGCACACAGCAAGAAGTGGCCGCTCAGAGGTGTCCCCAAGCAGCCCCCACAGTGTGTGGAGCCCACGATGTCCTACTCACCGTTCTGCTGCGTGTAGCCCCAGCCTAGCACCCACAGCGGGGTGCCTGGCTCCAGCTCCTCATCGAAGTAGGGCAGGCAGATGGGCTTGGTGCTGTCTGCAGGGCAAGGCACAGTGAGGTGCTGCTAAGCACCCCAAGCACCGCGTGCAGCCAGCACAGCCCAGGCAGTCGGTGCCTCCATCCCTCTGCACCACGTGCAC
>NW_011106845.1:0-313 GCF_000146605.3 Meleagris gallopavo
AGGACTTCACCAACAAAGTATTAATGAGAACATGTAGTTGGGACTCACAAGCAACACAACCAGAAATTGCAAAGGAGAAATCTGGGGTGATAGTAAATGAAATGGAAGGTTTGTCAGATAGCACTGAGAAGTTATGCACTTCAAGTCAGAAACAAGTACTTCTGCTGAGTGCTGGGGTTCCAATACTGAAAACATAAAGGAAACTGAAGGGCCTCCACCTAATATTTCACTTTCCAATAGTGATGCACAGTCAATCTGAATATTATCCACAGAAATACTTGTATCACCTCCAAAAAGCCTCCGATGAAATATC
>NW_011106846.1:0-376 GCF_000146605.3 Meleagris gallopavo
TAATTTAATTGTGACAATGACAAAGAAAGGGAGTAACAGGAAGGTAAAGATAGGCTCCAGATTTGACATATCTTGCAAATAAGATTCTAGCAGGTGCCTTGTTGGCTTGAGTCTTTGGAGGTGTAAGTTCAGTTCCTTGTTGGGGTCGTTTCTTACTGTGTGGAATTTAGTAGCTCCCTTGAAGTACATGGGCTTCCTTTCATGTTTCTAAAATGGAAGCAGTAAACCACTCTTTTTTACATAATCACTATAGTACGTTCAGAATAAATACTTTCAAGATTGCTGCATAGCTGAATGTATATACACATATATAAATACACATGTAAATGATGCAGCTGTAATTTTGCCATGGTCACATAAGCGTCTGAATTAAAAA
>NW_011106847.1:0-304 GCF_000146605.3 Meleagris gallopavo
GAACAAAAATGAAAGGTTAGATTCACAGGAGTAGTAGAGAAGCTACTTCGAGTCTGATGGTCCATCAGCAATGCTTAATGAGCTTAACTCATATTTAGGTCATCATCCCTCAAAAAGTAATTACTAATGGGGCCAAGGAGAAAAATCTGACTCTCTTCTGAGTGTTTTGTATGATAAGTTAGGAAGATGTAGTCTATTTGAACTTACAAACCTACACAGTCCTACCTCTGAACATCCCATTGCCTGTCAGCCAAACTATATTTCCATATGAGGAGACATTCAAGGAAGGGGCAAATCAGGCAAA
>NW_011106848.1:0-1146 GCF_000146605.3 Meleagris gallopavo
AGATATGGATTTGATGGCTGGACTGTTCAGTGGATGAAGAATTGGCTGCAGGATGGAGTCCAGAGAGTGGTGGTGAATGGATCCATGTCTGGATGAAGACCAGTAACAAATAGAGCGTCCCCCAGGAATCAGTGCTGGGACTGATAGTCTTTCATATCTTCATCAGTGACATGGACAGTGGGGTCGGGTGCATCCTCAGTAGGTTTGCTGGTGACGTAAAGCTGTGGCGTGTGGTGGATGGGATGGGATGGGATGGGATGGGATGGGATGCCAATCAGAGGGACTTAGACAGGCTTGAACGTGGTGCCCAGGTGAATGCCATGAGTTTCAACAAATTTAAAGGGAAGATCTTGCAACTGGATCGAGGCAACTCCTATTACCAGTACAAGGTGGGGGATGAAAGGATTGAGCACAGCCCTGCCAAAAAAAGACGTTGGGGGTGGCAAGCTGGATATGAGCCAGCATTGTGGCTTGGCAGCCCAGAAAGCAACTGTATCTTGATCTGCATCAAAAGCAGTGTGACCAGCAGGGTGATGGAGGTGATCCTGGCCCTCTACTCTGCACTGGTGAGGCCTCTCCTGGAGTACTGCATCCAACTGTGCAGTCTTCAGTACAAGAGAGACATAGACTTGTTGAAGTGTGTACAGAGGAGGGCCACAAAAATGACGACGGGGTGGAACATCTACAGTGAGGGAGATGAGGTACTGGAACAGGATGCCCAATGATGTGGTGAATGCCCCGTATCTAGAGACTTTCAAGAAGAGGCTGGATCAGGCCCTGGGCAACATCATCTAGCTGTGGGTCTTCATGTTCATCTCAGATGAGTTAGACTATGCGGCGTTCAGAGGTCCGATCCAACGCGAAGAATTCTGTGATTCGCTGATTTTATGAATCCAGCGGGATACGCAGAAAAGCATCGATAGGAAATTCCCTCTGCGAGCCACATGATGGCGCTCTGAGCTAAGGAACGCGCGATGCGATCCGAGGAAGGGAGGGGAACACCTTCCGGTGCCATGGAAAAGAAGGCAGAGCAAGAGCGAGCGGCGGAGAGGAGGAGGCGCGTCCCGTGAGGAAGGATTGCGGGGGCGAGCGCGGCCGGAGGGTTTGGAGCAGGCGGGTCGGGAGGTGCGTGTCGCGGAGAAGAGA
>NW_011106849.1:0-379 GCF_000146605.3 Meleagris gallopavo
TCTGCAACACTGAAATTCTTTAGAATCAGAAGAGTAGTGATTTGTAGAGCTGAGAACATTTAAAGTAAAAGGAAGGAATGTAAGGAACCCAGTGGACAGCTGGACTGAAACCACCTCCACTGCACTTCAAATTACACTAAAAATGACTCGGAGCCAAGAGTTGCACCTTTGTGGGTCCCTTCCAATTCAGGATACTCTGCTATTACACAAATATCAGAACTACTTTTACTTGTTCTTAATTTAGATAGGAAGACTTAGGGGGTTCAGTGAACAAATTGAGACACTTCTCAAGGAACTGTACCTTTTTTCCTCCACTTGCTAAGTTTGCTCAGGTTCACCTTTCACAAGTTTCACTGCCTGTTTTTTTCTTGCACTAGAA
>NW_011106850.1:0-443 GCF_000146605.3 Meleagris gallopavo
AGCAGCACTGAGCTGTGCCCCTGCCTTCTCTCCTCACGCCCTGCAGGAATTACGACAGCTGCAGTCTCAGACTGGAGGCGATGTGAGCGTGGAGGTCAATGCTGCTCCCGGAGAAGACTTGACCAAGATTCTCAATGACCTGAGAAATGAGTATGAGCAGATCATTGAGAAGAACCGCAGGGAGGTTGAGCAGTGGTATGAAGTCAAGGTACGCAGCGCGGTTCTCCTTCCCCGGCACAACGCAGCTCCCTGCCCGCCCTCGCTCTCAGGCAGCAGATCTGCTCCGCCAGGGGACGGCCCCGCTCACAAGGCTCTGCTTTGCTCCCGCAGATCGAAGAAGTCAACCGACAGGTCACCTCCAGCAGCCAGGACATCCAGACCAGCAGCCACCAGCTCACCGAGCTGAAGCGCGAGATGCAGAACCTGGAGATCGAGCTGCAGGC
>NW_011106851.1:0-667 GCF_000146605.3 Meleagris gallopavo
AAGTGAGAGTGTTAGTAATGGTAAGATAAATGTGTTATTTAATTTTGTATAAGCAGAAATCCTTCTCCAGAAATGCCAAGCCAGTAGCAGGTGTATCAATAAACTTAGCAATAACATTCTAGGAACTGCCAAATAGAACAACTGCCATAATTAGCCTATGTAAATAAAACAACTGCTGTGTTCTTCCAGAGTCAGAAAAAATGCTTGATGATATTAACTGATCATCAGATCTCAGATACTGACATCTCCCAGTTTGCATTGTAATGTATGCTGGTTTAAAAAGCATTCAGGAGAACGGTAAACAGGAAATACATTAACATATTAAAGTTGTTTTAAAAAAAGACAGGAAGTATTATTGGCTATCTCTGCACGAAGCAGAGTATTTTACAGTTGTGCCCAGAACTTAGGGGCTTCTGTTTGGCATCTGAGCACAGGTGCAGAATGAATATTAAATGGCAGCCTTAATTAAAAATCCAAGCCAACACCAAAAAGTATCAGCTAACATTAAGTCTGCAGTATGAATTTGCCTGCATCAGGCTTTGGGAGGGACTTCTCATTTTTCTTACTAATACACATGAAGATCTCTCCTCACTAGACTTTATTTTTTCTCCTGAGCCTACCTGTTCATTCCCATTTTACATCTTGAAAACAGAAACAAAGAAATCAC
>NW_011106852.1:0-670 GCF_000146605.3 Meleagris gallopavo
TTCAGACGGGCATTTCACAATTGCTTGGTCTGTGTACAAGGTTTTAAGGAGCTGATAACTGAGCAAGGTCTTCAGGTGCTGTTTCCTCTGATTCCTGAGGAGCCTGTGGGAGGGAAGCCTTCCTGCCTGGCCCCTCTGCTTTCCTGACGAGGGCAGCCAGGGAGATCTGTCAGCAGCTGGCTAGTTTATAATGACAGAATGCAGGAAGGGCAGTGAGATAGAAAGGATGGGGTTTGTTAACTTGGTGGCTGGTAATGGCAGCCCAGCGCAACTGAAACAGGTGATAGCTCAGATGGGCTGACAAAGGGGAGAGAGGACTCAAGTGGTTCTTCTGTAACAGGTTTAGGATATGCCTGGAGAACTGAGGAAATAGTTATGATGGTGAGGTGGAAATGCTAAGTCACGGCTTGAAGCAGTGATGGAGCACCTGGTGGGAAGGCAGGGCTAACCCAGGGGAGTTCAGTTGCACGCAGTGCATTTGAGTGACTGGAAGGGGTGGAGCCAGTATCCACTCCTCCTTAGACCTCATTTAAGTGTTGGCAGTGGAGGTGAGGATATCTTGACTAAAAAATGTGGTATACCTGAGGCCTTCCAAGCTAGTTTTTCCTTTGTTTCTGTGCCCGTGGTTGCTGCACTTGGGCTTATTCTTGCATGCTGCATCCTGGGACTT
>NW_011106852.1:8888-9620 GCF_000146605.3 Meleagris gallopavo
CTCCAAAAACCCACTACGCCCAGGAACGATTGTGTCTCTTTCTTATTAGTGGGTGGAGACATGGCACTGATTTTGTTGATCACATCTGTTGGGATGTGACGACAGCCATCTTGCCACTTTATACCTAGGAACTGAATTTCCTGGGCAGGCCCTTTCACTTTGCTTCGCTTAATAGCGAAACCAGCACGCAGAAGGATCTGGATTATTTGCTCTCCTTTCTCAAAAACTTCCTTTGCTGTGTTGCCCCACACGATGATGTCATCAATATACTGTAAGTGCTCAGGAGCACTCCCTGTTCCAGTGCAGCTTGGATCAACCCATGGCAAATGGTTGGGCTATGTTTCCACCCCTGGGGCAAACGATTCCAGGTATACTGAATGCCCCTCCAGGTGAAAGCAAACTGTGGCCTAGATTCTTTGGTCAAAGGAATGGAGAAAAAGGCGTTAGCAATATCAATGGTGGCGTACCATTTGGCTGCCTTTGACTCCAATTCATATTGGAGTTCTAACATATCTGGCACAGCAGCACTCAATGGGGGTGTGACTTCATTCAGGCCACGGTAGTCCACCGTCAGCCTCCATTCTCCACTGGCTTTACGCACTGGCCATATGGGGCTGTTAAAAGGTGAGTGAGTCTTGCTAATCACTCCCTGATTCTCTAGTTGGTGAATCAGCTTCTGAATGGGGAGCAAGGAATCCCTGTTGGTGCGGTACTGCCGTCTGTGCACCGTTT
>NW_011106853.1:0-450 GCF_000146605.3 Meleagris gallopavo
TAATTACATGATTAGAGTAAGTAGGTTCCAATTAGAAACTGCTCTTATGGTCTCCAGAATTCAGGAGAGACAATGAAATCACAGACCACAGATATTTACAGATCATCAGACAGCTGCATTGGATATAAGAAGATTAAGTGGTGCAAGCATTTCTTTGAGTCATTGCTATTCACACTGTTACCTGGAAGGAAGGCCTACAGCTGTACATCATCTTCACATGGCTAGAACTAGGGACAACGTCCCCAAAATTTCTCTTTTTGTTCTGCAAAATTTATCTTATGCAAAACTCACTTTTGTAAACCTGCAGCCCTACTAACAATTCTGTTTACATTAAAGAGCTCTGATGACATATAGACCTTCACATTTTTCATGATGAAGTTCATCACTAACATATGAAAAATGTATTTGTCACAGACTCCTACTCACATCACACTTCTGTCTTTGTTATAT
>NW_011106854.1:0-473 GCF_000146605.3 Meleagris gallopavo
AAGCAAAATCAGCCACCAGCACACAAAGACAAGCAAATGTTCAAGGAGGACGCTAAGAGCTAGAAGGGACTTAAGGATGCTGGCCATATACTGCAATGCCTGTTACCACAACAAGCTCCTAATTCTGGCTGAGCATGAGGAAATGAAAAAAAAACTTTTTCTGGAAAGTTTTGCATTGGCTCTTTTGATGGTATCTCTCTTACTCTCAAAGCTAAAAGTAGAAACGACTATCCCAACGCAGTCCAAAGTGTAAGCACTGCTGCAAGACATCACATGCCTACAACACTGGATAATGCTGGCACTCTCTGCAGAGTGCATGCACTTACATTTTTCACACATTTTCCCTACCTTTAACAAAGCATTATTAAGATCTCTTCAAAATAAAAGCATTCGGAGAAGAGATCTGAATAAGCAGAGCAGAGGGCAGTGCTTTGGCTCAGAGGACAGAGGAGCAGATTTCACTCGAGAATACA
>NW_011106855.1:0-638 GCF_000146605.3 Meleagris gallopavo
ATGAGGCGTTAACGAGGCGTTAATGAGGCGTTAATGAGGCGTTAATGAATGAGGCGTTAATGAGGCGTTAATGAGGCGTTAATGAGGCGTTAATGAGGCGTCAATGAGGCGTTAACGAGGCGTTAATGAGGCGTTAATGAATGAGGGGCGTTAACGAGACGTTAACGAGGCGTTAATGAATGAGGGGTGTTAATGAGGCGTTAATGAGGCGTTAATGAGGCGTTAATGAATGAGGGGTGTTAATGAGGCGTTAATGAATGAGGGGTGTTAATGAGGCGTTAATGAGGGGTTAACGAGGCGTTAATGAATGAGGGCCGTTAATGAGGCGTTAATGAGGCGCTAATGAGGCGTTACTGAATGAGGGGTGTTAATGAGGCGTTAATGAGGGGTTAACGAGGCGTTAAGGAATGAGGGTTGTTAATGAGGCTTTAATGAGGCGCTAATGAGGCGTTACTGAATGAGGGGTGTTAATGAGGCGTTAATGAGGCGTTAATGAGGGGTTAACGAGGCGTTAATGAATGAGGCGTTAATGAGGCGTTAACGAGGCGTTAATGAGGCGTTAATGAGGTGTTAATGAGGCGTTAATGAATGAGGGGTGTTAATGAGGCGTTAATGAGGCGTTAACGAGGCGTTAATGA
>NW_011106856.1:0-485 GCF_000146605.3 Meleagris gallopavo
GACAGAGCCCAATGAAAGTCACCGGGACCTATCCAAATACAGTCCAGACCCTAGACCACAAGCTACCTTCTTACGGTCCCTCCCTTCTCCCATGAAAACATTCTCCCTCTTCCCTCTCTCATGATAAGCAGAGCTAGGCATGGAACAGAATTAATAGCAGCTGAGAGTTCTGCTGAGCTTAGAACTCCGTTTGCAGAATGAAGAGAACAAGAAGGGGCTTCACACTCACTTGATTCCCAAGAAGATGCAGGTGAAAGAAGTGGATGAGGTGGCAAGGAGTTGGGCTGCCTTTTATAATGGACACAAGCTGCATCATTTCCAGAGGCATCCTTTGCAGCAATGATTATTTGTGACAAGAACCTCTTGAATGCAAACATCCCAGCTAATGTAATGGGCTGTGTGTTGGTTCCTGTGCTGCTGCTACTTGTCACATCCTGATTTAAGTCACTCCCGTGGCTCACGAATGCCACCTTTTGAGTGGCAGG
>NW_011106857.1:0-827 GCF_000146605.3 Meleagris gallopavo
GGTTGTGTTGTGGGAAAACAATGGGACAGGGCCACATGCAGCTCAGAAATGGTATTCAGAAGAACAGATGATGGGCATCTAGGCTCAGACTCTGCAGAAAGGCAAACAGCTGAATGCAAAGCTCCAAAGCTTTTCTTATTTCTCCATAACACCATTCTTTCTCGCTATGTGCAGAGCACAGAAAGAGGTTTGTGCTGTAGGCTCTGTCCTTACTTGTGAGTAGTGGAACCAAAGTCAGTGGGAACATCTGCAAGCCTATGCTCATCGAAAGCATCAGATTCTTGCTTCGAGGAGTATATAACCCTAGTGTCTGATGTCTCAGCCAACATATTTCAGTGCTGCCTGCGGATTTTAGCACAATTTTTTTAGAGCATAACTAGCATGAACTACAAATGAGAGTCTGGGGAGGCTGCTACACACAGGTAGAGCTGAGGGTGCGTGATGACAGCCGAACTTGAATTTGGACTGAAACTTGCCCAAGCTGTCATGGTTGAGCTCATTTGAGTATGTCACCCCAATTAAAGGATCTGCTTATTTTGCTATCAGTTAATGTGCATTTACAGATGTGTTACCTCTGATTGCTCACCATCTCTCTAGCAGCAGTGTAATTGCAGTTGGCACAGTTTTAGCCATCTTTCCTGTAGGTAGTCATGGCTGTCCATCACTGTTTTCGCTCTTCCATGCCTGCCTGACCCATGGGTATGATTGCCATGAGCTGCCCAGCGCACAGTGTGTACACTATAACTGCATGCAGATTGCTTACCATGCAAATAATACATGATAACTGAAGCTGGTCCTAAGCAGATCCTTTAATTGGGGTGACATAC
>NW_011106858.1:0-593 GCF_000146605.3 Meleagris gallopavo
ATTTCCTTATTTGTTGTACATGATCTGCAAATAGTCCAGCTTCATTTGCTGCCTGATGCTCCCTCTGAAATCAGGGGCACACGCAACAAAATATAACGAACACAACAATGAGAGACAGACCATAGTGAGGGTTCCCTCAGTTCCTCCAGTCTGTAAAATAAGTCTCTGTGTCTACTTGGGTGTTCTTGGTCTTTGGTGGTCATCTTCCTTCCTGCCTAAATTTCTGATACCTTCAAATTTTTAATTTCCTGTTGCTTTGTTGCTAAAATGTGTAGGCAATGAAGTCTTGCCTTTCCATATATATATATGCATCTGTGTGGACTTATAGGCACAGAGCTGCAGATCTGGAGGAACTGAGGGAACCCTCACTATGGTCTGTCTCTCATTGTTGTGTTCGTTATATTTTGTTGCGTGTGCCCCTGATTTCAGAGGGAGCATCAGGCAGCAAATGAAGCTGGACTATTTGCAGATCATGTACAACAAATAAGGAAATTAAAAATTTGAAGGTATCAGAAATTTAGGCAGGAAGGAAGATGACCACCAAAGACCAAGAACACCCAAGTAGACACAGAGACTTATTTTACAGACTGGAG
>NW_011106859.1:0-460 GCF_000146605.3 Meleagris gallopavo
ACAACTACCTATATACCGTGACACGCGACCGCCCCGTGAACCCGTGACCCATCAAGTACCACCCAGAACCACCCCCTGTAACTACCACCCACCTTAGCCCAAGTACCACCCACACCAAATACCGCCCACACCTCCCCCCTCTCTATGTCATGCTACCGTGTCCCTACTTTCTACTTTTATTTCTTTCAGTCATTAAAACAAGACTAGTTCGTAGAGGTGCAGATATACCGGATCCGCTGAAAAATTAGTCTTTATCTACGGTGTTGTTGAGTAGAACCGTTCCCAACGTCTGTCACGGGGGGATTCTCCAGGGGCAAGGTCTCCTCTGTTGCTGGATTATCAGTCTGGCAAGAAGACTAGTTTCCCAGGTTGTGCCTTCCTTAACATCGAGAGTGATGCCTCTGCAGGTGCCATTGTACGTGCTATTATCAAGGAAGTGTTAACCAGGATCAGCCTTGAG
>NW_011106860.1:0-787 GCF_000146605.3 Meleagris gallopavo
GGATTGTTCTTCACTACTTTTTGTGTTGTCTGAGTAGTCTAAGAGATGCATGATGCAAGCATTAAATGTCACACTGGTTGAGTACCATAATGCCTACAAGAATTTAAAAGGTTTTTAGAAAATAACCAACCAACCCCAATCACTAGTACATTAACAAAAAGATATGTGGAATAAAATTAAAACAAATTAGTGTTAGAAAGTCCAAATCAGCACTCACATTATCATTAAATTTCTAACTTCAATTTCTTGGAGAGCTTATTTATGATAAAGGAGATGCTAGGCCCAATTTTGGCTTCTTTTATATCAGTGAAATCATTTGTGAAATATTAGCTGTTTAAAGATAGTGAGAAAACTGACTCTTTGTACATTTCAACTTTTTAGTACTGACTTTTATCAAGACAATATTCTCTAACGTCACACTGTTATCAGTTATACTGCAATGGCCAAGCTTCCTTCCGTGTGACAAAGCATACACTGTCTTGTCACCCAGTTAAAGGTTTCCTCTTCGCCAGAGTTGATGAAATGTGGACTGTATGATTTAAGACCAAGGTATGTAAGAGATCTTGTACTTTGAAGTCTGCAGGGAATAAAAGTTGTAGTCCCCTGCAGATGGTGAAAAGGTTCAGCCATTCTGCTCTTCAGGTATGCAGAATGTGATAAATACGGTATTGGATAGCCCTGGCTTTTGTGACATTCATGCTGTAATTATTGCTGGGAACCTGAAAGGATGTTTAAATCATCCTAGAATCCAGACAATGGAGTTGAATAGAAAACTTTGTGTCTTTTT
>NW_011106861.1:0-609 GCF_000146605.3 Meleagris gallopavo
CATTGATTTTCCAATCTACATAAAAATATACATTTCTAAATGAAATGAAAGCCAATATAAAGAATTTATCTTATAAGTAATAACGTTATTAATGCCCTTTTTTTCCCTGATTTACTTGCTATAACAGTACCTGTAGTCACATCCCCTTACTACGAGAAAGAAATTGAGGCCCTGAAGTGTGTTCAGAGAAGGGCAACAAAGCTGGTAAAGGCCCTGGAGCACCAGTCCTATGACAAGAAGCTGATAGAAGTGGGATTGTTTAGTCTGGAGAAGAGGGAAGAACTTATAGCTCCCTGCAACTACCTGAAATTAGGTTGTTGTGAGGTGGAGGTCAGTAACAGCAATAGGACAAGAGAGAATGGCCTCAAGTTCCACCAGGGACGTTCAGGTTGGATATCAGGAAAAATTTATTCCCTGGTCAGGCCCTGGAACAAGCTGCCTAGAGGTGGTGGAGTTTCTGTCCCTGGAGGTGTTCAAGAAACACGTAAATGTACTAGTTAGGGACACGGTTTTCTGGGCAGTACTGGGGTAGATGAGTGATTGGATCTTTGAGGTCTTTTTTCCAACCTTTAATGGTTAGATGAAAACCTGTATTCAGTATGATAAAAA
>NW_011106862.1:0-556 GCF_000146605.3 Meleagris gallopavo
TCCTCAGTTTGTCTGTTTTCATTTCCTCCTCATTAACACATTGATCTTGTCACTCAAGAAGATTTTCCACGCAGAGTTAAAAACAGAAAACTCCGAGACAGTCTTTTTAGCTTTGTATAAATCTCTGTACATTGTTTTATGAATTCCTGGAGGTAAAAAGTTTGGAAAAGAAAGCTGTTTGCTTACTAAGAATACAGAGAAGCCATAAATACTACATTCTCCTTTGAATCTGCAGGGGCTTAGAATTTTTGAACTGTTTGGTGTTCATTTTTTGTTCAAAATCAGATACCCTTCTTCTATAAATAGTGGAAAAACATGTATATTCTTTTAGGAATCATATATTTAAGATCTTAAAACTGACATAATTTAGTCTAAAAGTAATGCATTCTATTTATTTCCAGGGAAACTACAACACAGACAGCACTGTAACACTACTGAACAGAGCAAATTCTCAACTGCAAAACAGAGTTTTTCAATGTAGTCATTACCATTGGCTATGCATTTTTGCCAGCAATAAACAATAGCTTGCATTCTGCTGCAGCAGAGGTGACCTACT
>NW_011106863.1:0-439 GCF_000146605.3 Meleagris gallopavo
GGGTCCCACAGGGCATCTGTCCTGGGGACACGGGCAGGAGGAGGTGCTGGAGCTGTTGGCACCTCTGATGACTTTCCAAGAGTTTTTCTGTCGTCCTTGAGCACCTCCTTCAGGTACTCTCTTGACTAAATGGAGACCTGCTGCTTGTCTGAGAGAGAACGCAAGGGTCTGGTTAGTCTGGGCCTGGGGGCAGCCAAGGAACCAGGCATGGAGGGAGGTGAGCCCTTGGGTCTGCCTGGCCCAAGGGCTGCTGCTCCTGTCAGCCCTCAAGGAGATGCTTTGGCAGGCTTTCTCCTCCCCTCTCTCAGTATTTTCTTGGGTTTTCTTCGCTTTCCACTTTTGAGCATGAGGCAAGTTCAGGCCACTGGCACCTCTTTATTTTCACTTTTTCCTCCCAGAAATTAGGTTCTGAAGAATCTCTGGAGGGGAGGGTCAGTGT
>NW_011106864.1:0-643 GCF_000146605.3 Meleagris gallopavo
TCATCCTTAGGGAAAGACGCTTCTGGCGCTGGGAGAGCAGTCAGTGAGCTCTGAGCACACCGACCCTGAAAGGAGCACTGCCAGCTCCGGCAGGGAGCCGAGGCTGAGCGTTCACTCACGGGAGGAAGCAGCGGAGTTAAAGCAGTAGGGCGGGAGGTCCGGCACCGCGCAGCACGGATCCGCTCTGCAGGTCTTCTACCCCACCGGTAAGAATACCGGCGCGGTAAAAATACCAAACCCTGTCTTCAAATTTTCAACGCATCCTTTTGATCGCAAACAATGGCTCCAGGATCTCATTTAAATGGATCTCTTTATAACCTGTGGCCACGACAGCATCCCTGCGCGCTGCGGGCCGCCCACACACCCCATATACACCCCATATACACCCCACACGGAGCAGCTCCTGCCCGCCCAGCGCTGCCGTCGGACGGTTCGTGCCGCTCCGGAGCGCCGCTCGGGACTCACTGCTGCCTTTTACAGCGGATCCCGAGTTAGCGCCCAAACGAAGCGGACGCCCGTCCTGCACGCCAGCGAGCTCCGAAGGAAACAGCACGTTCTTTCCGTCACCGCGTCCGCAAATGACTTTTAACGCAGTTACATCGCTGTACGCCCGCGGCTCCACCGGTGACGCTTCTCCCTCCCG
>NW_011106865.1:0-468 GCF_000146605.3 Meleagris gallopavo
GCCCTTGGTGGTTGACGCCACCCTCTTTGCCACCCACTCCATTCATCGAGCTGCCGCATTCATTCTTTACGTTTCCTGCATCTTGCGCAACAGCCTCTGTGCTGCTGTCTGAGCCGCTGCTGCCTCTTCTATGTTCAATTCCTTCTCTATCTACCTGGCCCCTTCTCCTCCAATCACCAGCCCTGCTTGCTCCTGCCTCTCCCTTTTTTGTTCCAACTGTGAGCCGTCTGCCTCCACCCCCACAGCATACGGGGAAGGGGCTGTAGGCACCGCCACTGAGACAGCGGTGGGCATAGGTACCATCCTGGGGACATACAAGAACACTGGTGTAGCCCTGATGACCCCTCAGCTAGGCGCTGCAGGAGGTCAAGCCTGTGCTGCCCAAGGCACAGCATTCGTCCGCGTTTGGCGTAATTCCCCCAGCCTTGCTGCTCCTTCCAGGTCTATCAGCCCCCAACTCCTCTTTTT
>NW_011106866.1:0-343 GCF_000146605.3 Meleagris gallopavo
GAATCAGATTTGGTTACTTCAGTGCTGGATCTGAGCAGTCTGTGAGAATAAAACTTGAATTATGTAGTGAATTTGGAGGCAGAAGAGCAATTGTGAAAAATCGGATTTAGGCTAGCTGTACAGAGTTCAGTGGTAGACCTTCCTGACACAGAGGAGACATAGAAATGGTGTAATTTTAGTCACCACCCACAGAAATAGGGATTTCTCCTCTAAGGGTAAAGCTGCATGCCGTAGAGAAATCAAGCAATTACTTGCCATGTAATCCTGGAACACAAAAAAAAGCAGTTCAGAAAGACACAGGTTAACGTGGTGCATGTGTGTGTTCTCAACTGATCATTTCTAC
>NW_011106867.1:0-415 GCF_000146605.3 Meleagris gallopavo
TGGAATACTGCGTGGTGTCTTTCTGCATGTGGCCAGAGTTGGGCTTTGTAGGAGTCAGGATGCAGGACTATTGTCAGCTGACCTTGTCCAGCAGTCTCTGTGTTGGCCAAGCAGTAAAATCACTAAACATTGAGAAGGGAAAATTCTGTCTGATCTTTTATTTTTTTTTAATCTCACCAATTAAATACAATTAAATACAGAGTTTGGTAGTGCATGAGTTCTTATGCTCAAATTAAGACTCAAGTCTTGTAAGCAAAAATATTTTTCCAGCATCCTCTATAAAGCAAATGAACTTTCACAAGACTGCATGACTTCAGGCTATGCAGAAGGTATGCGTACAGCCCTGAGAATTGAATTTGTGAACGTTGTGGCAAACAGATGAAAAATCTGATGGACGTTGGGCATCACATAGGAT
>NW_011106868.1:0-427 GCF_000146605.3 Meleagris gallopavo
CTCCAGTACACTATTGCAGGCATTCCTTTAACTACTGTTGGACAGATGGTAGCTGGCTGATGACAGTAGGGAAAAAAAAGACACAGGAATTTCCAATATAGAAATGCTTTTCTCTGTAAACAAAACCTCTTGTTTTTTAGCCAGATGTGCTCTCTCTGCCCAGGAGGAGAGACAAGACAGAGAGAAAAACAAAATTATAGCAAAGCAGCAATACTAATGACTGTGATGTCTGGCTGGTGATGGCCTCTGCTGCTTATGTTTGTTTTCCTTTGATATGCTCTTCTCCGTGTGAGAGAGTTGTGTATTGTGCTTGAGAAATATATGAAATGTGCATTGAAGTGAAAGATAATACAGTGAATTGATTTGCGAAGTAGTGATGCGGATATGAATGAGGTGTGAGCACCTGAATCTCCCCTTATGTAAAAGA
>NW_011106869.1:0-449 GCF_000146605.3 Meleagris gallopavo
AAAAGTGGTCTCTAATTTTAGTCAGAAATTAATCTATTTGTTCTAATGAGACTTAGCCATGCTGATTCCTATTTCAGAGTCAATGAGCCTCATGGGAGAAAGCAACTATCATTACACAGCTCTAAGTATCCGTGTGTAGCTGCCGCAGATCCTTATTCTAAAAGCAAGACGCATTCTAATAACACATTATCCTAGTGTCTTTCACTTCCATACTGCAAATACTTCTTATGTAGAAAACTCAAAGGCCCTATTAAAAGTATAATTTTAATTGATAAATTAATTGCATAATATCAGTTATGGTACTACAAAAGTTTCATGTCTAAGCATAGATAAACTATCTACAGCTAAACTATGTACAGCTAAATGCTGTCACACCATGGTCTTGTCCTAGTACTTATAATGCTTTACACTTACATATACCACAAGCTCTATAAAATGACAGCTACAGA
>NW_011106870.1:0-859 GCF_000146605.3 Meleagris gallopavo
CATGCTAATTCTCTCCTCTGAACTCAGGTTCATTATCACATCATCACAACTTGCCAAAGTCAGTGGAATTGCCATAGATGACCATAAGTATGCTCATAGCCCATGACACATGTAAGGTAATGGGGGCTCAGCTTAGTCCTGGATGAAATACAGTGTTGTGATGTAGTGTGCACATAGCTGTTGTGTCTTACCAGGCGTATGACTTGACTTGTTTAACTTGGGCTAACAAAACGTTTTATATGGTAGATAGGTTGGCCTAAAAGAACAATTAACTTTAGGTAGGGGTGCTAGTGTAAAATCGCTTCCAAATTCTGTGCTCGTGTGGGGAGAGACAGCTTTTCATTCCTTCTCCTTCGTAGGGCAGTAAATCTTTCCTAAGTCTAAGCATGTTATTTCACCATTCCCCAGTGATTTTTTTTCCTTTTTTGGTTACCTATGAAATCTTTACATTCTATCCTGTATTCAGCACTTTTTTCTTCCAAGAAAACATGGTGAAAACAAGACTGGACGTTACGATGGAAATGAAAATCTTTTGACTATATCGGCAGCTTAAGGCAGTGGGAAGACCAATAACACTAGATCTGTCTAGGAAGTCTAGTTAATTTGTGGTGGTTCTTAGTATGATTATTGTATTTCAACTTGCTACATTGCATCAACAGATAATCTGCTTCTTTTGTTGTGGTTGTTTGTTTTTTGTTTGTTTGTTTTTTGCTCATTCATTCCACAGGCAAAGAGTGGTTGCTTTTGGATTTGTTTTTTTTCTGGATTACATTTTTTTTTAATGTTTTTGAATTGGTAGGTTGGACATCACTAGAAAGCAACAGGAAAATACTGTCATACTTTAAGGAACTAAGGGGAT
>NW_011106871.1:0-468 GCF_000146605.3 Meleagris gallopavo
TCAAATTCTGAGGATGATTACTTGTGTGGTAAGTGCAAAGAATTATACTGTTCTCCCCCTGCCTCGTGCAAACTGCCTTACCTAAAATTATGATAACAAATTGATAGTGGTATTCTTTTCTGTTGTTTGTTGTGAAAACTAGAAATAACTCTGAATAACATTTTCTGCCTAGATTCCAAAGCTAAGCATCACAAACACTGCATAATATTCTATCATATCAGTGACATTTAAGAAAACGGTTAAACAATTTTATCTCTTGACATATGCAGAGATCTGATAAGCTATCTCCATCCTTACACATCCAATATACAGATCTGGGGTTAAAAAATAAATAAATAAACCACACTATACCAAACTATAGAATGAAACTGCAGGTACTCAAGTTTTTTGTTTTGTTTTGTTTTTTTGTTTTTTTCCCCTAAAATTCTATAACTACTATGTCCAATGCTGTAGTTCCCTGGATAAAAA
>NW_011106872.1:0-508 GCF_000146605.3 Meleagris gallopavo
TGTTGGTGAGAATAAGGTCCAGTAACACCCCTCCCCACGTCGGTTCCTCCACCACCTGCATCAGAAAGTTGTCTTCAACATACTGCAAGAACCGTCTGGACCATGTGTGCCTGGCCATGTTGGTCGTCCAGCAAATATCTGGATAATTCAAGTCCGCCATAAGCACCAGTGCCTGGGAACGTGACGCTACATCTAGTTGTTTATGGAAGGCCTCATCAGCCTCCTCATCCTGATCAGGGGGCCTGTAGTACACATCCACAACAGTGTCACCCTTACCAGCCTGCCCCTTGATTCTCACCCATAAGCTCTCCACTGCTACATCACTCTCCCCCAAGTGAAGTTCAATACATTCTAGCTGCTCTCTCACATAAAGAGCAACTCCACCACCCCGCCTAGCCAGCCGATCTTTCCTAAAAGCACATAGCCCTCCATGACAACATTCCAGTCATGCGAGCTGTCCTACCACACTCTCCGTGACTCGCAATGAGATCATGACCTCGCGACCACA
>NW_011106873.1:0-302 GCF_000146605.3 Meleagris gallopavo
AGGCATGCAAATGTGCAAGAGAAAACTGCTCTCCTGCTTTAAGTGTGCATTTCCCCATCAAAAAACTGGACAAACACTGAACAGCTGATTACAGTCAAGACAAGGAGTGCCACCAAAAAGGGATGAGCAATGATACCCAGGCCCTGGACATCAGAGACTCACAGCCCAGCCTATGTTGTATGCCAGGATCAGCCTGACCTTAGCATCCCATCTAGCATCATCTGGATGTTAGGAAACCTCTCCATTAAATAAGAAGTGTATGCAGTTACCTACGGAGGCCCACCACCCTGCTGCATACCCCA
>NW_011106874.1:0-440 GCF_000146605.3 Meleagris gallopavo
TACGGAGAAACAGCTAATAAGCAAGAACCCACCAATCAGGCAACAACTAACAGAGCTACTGGCTGATGAGCCCCCTGGAAGCTATTGGAAAGTTCCAGAAGTAGGAGGCTGTAGAGACCACTGCTAGCCAGAGAGCAATTGGTCACATCAAACAAAGAGGGAAACGGGCCATGCTGAATGTGGTCTTTCCTGTATGCTACAGTTGTCGAATCCAAATAAGAGCAAACAAAAAATAAGACGTCAGCTAATTAGATATCATAAAAACATGCTCTGGAGAATCTCCTTTTCCACCCTCAAGTCTTTTTTGCCATGTAAACCTTACAGAAAACTTCAGGCTCCCCAGTCCATCTAAGGTTTTTAAGCTCGTTTTACAGCTGTGTAGAAGAAGCCAAAGACACTGTGACATTTTGTTGCTCTTACTGACTCTGACAGTGCGCTGA
>NW_011106875.1:0-452 GCF_000146605.3 Meleagris gallopavo
TTTGTTACAGCCCTGGAAGTGCTGAGGGGATGGAGGGGATCAGCGCAGCAGTGCTGCGCCCTGAAAGCTCTCCTGCAGCAGTGGGAGAGCGGGGCTGCGGGGCTGCGGGGCTGCGAGGCTTTCCTCCGACCTTCCTGAAAGCTCCTTATTGTGCGGTCGGAGATGATTAATTTCCAGCAGTGAGAAACCTGCCCACACCCGCAGGCTGTGACAATGCTTTGAGAGCGGCACTGCCGGGTCACGCCGTACCTCCGCGCGCCCCCTGCAGGCCGGCTGTTGAAGCACAGCCGCGGAGGCATCAAGCCGAGGGCTGCATCAGTGCGGCAGGAGCGCTCTGAGTTTGCTGATTTCCGACGGCATTACCTGAGAGCTTTCGGACAGGACTGCGTGGAGCAGATGATAGTTCCTCTTTTCGAACCTCTTTGCTGTTACTGTGATTAAATGCTGTCTGA
>NW_011106876.1:0-375 GCF_000146605.3 Meleagris gallopavo
TTGAGGAATGCAGAAAATAGCAATAGATGTTTGGCAGTAAGAACAGTGTTCAGATAACAACAGCACCAATATTTTTCTTTTCCCTCACTAGGGATGCTACAAAAATTGTACCACAGGTACCCAAGAAACCTGAAGAAACTTCTTTTTCCTCTTAAAACAACAAAAAGCATCCCTGATTTTACAGTATCCATGTGAGTCTCAGCATGGCTCTTGCTCACTCAAGTCCTGACATAAAAAGTAGTCAAACATTTATTTCTCCTCCAGCTACATCCCCTGAGTGCTGAGTAATTGCCAGGCACTAACAGAGTCTCCTCCTCTTCTCACATGGATGAGGCAAGCTGGTGACCCTCAGAGCCACAAGTGGCCAAGTAGAAC
>NW_011106877.1:0-301 GCF_000146605.3 Meleagris gallopavo
TCTACTGTCTTCCATTCTGGATGGCTTTCTCTCTACACTGAAGCTCTTGGGACCATGTGGATGTGTTTTATGTCCCTGTGGTCTCCGTAGCTGCTCGGAGCACAAGGAAAAATGGGACCCATTAGCCTGATGCTGAGTTACATGGTGCTTGTGGTTCTCTGCAAATGGGGTAGGCATGGAATGTGTATTGTAAATCTGGCGTGTTTACCCCAAAGGGCTGGAAGGATTTGCAGCGCTATTTTTTTTTTTTTACAAGTAAATAAATGTTGTGTTAAATGATGCCTTAAATTAATAAGGTAGT
>NW_011106878.1:0-853 GCF_000146605.3 Meleagris gallopavo
CCACTTAAGATCGCAGTCTGACAGCCCCAGCCCGCCTGAGGGCAAGGGAGCGGCTGTTGCTCGGCGGATCAGCCCGCAGTGCCGTCGGCTCCCCGGCCACCGCCATCGGATGCGATTTTGACCGCCTCGCCCCCGAGGATCCGGGCGGCGGGAAGAGACGGATTTGTGCCCTCCCGATCCACGCGCCGCTGTCGGGAGGGAGGCTGGGAAAGCCGGACAGACGGAGAGCTTGCAGGTTTTCCCCGTGATCGGAGCCCCAGCTCGAGAGCCGTGCTGGGAAGCGTTACTGTACGGTGTCCTGCGGGACTCGGGACGCACGGTCACAGCCGTGCCCCGTGTGAACTACTGGCAGGCGCTTGTATCGCTCGGCTGCTTTGTTCTCAGGCACAGCCAGTGCCAGCCGCGCCCATGAAAAGGGGGGCTGCAGGGTTTGCGTCAACGGGGACCCCCACGGAACTGCGACGTTTCGGGACTGGTGACGCCTGACTGAAAAGACCGGTTTTTCACCACCTCTCTGGACCCCCACGATGCTCCTAGGTTTGCTTTTTCGCCCTCTCTGTAAAGCATCGGCACCAGCCCGGCTGGATCATTGGACGGCATTACCTCGGGGCATGAGAAGCAGCCCTACATCCGTACAGATAACGGCCCGGGATGTCTATCCCAGAAAGGATTACAGGGTTACAGAATTACGAGAGAAGCCAGAGCTGAGCGCACCCATAGCATCCTTACACCTGTGCTACTTCAGCCAAAACAGAGGGAATGCAGAAGGCACTTCCAGCCGGAAGGTTCGCTGAAACTACGCGTGTACTGTAACTTTTTAAATCAAGGGTGTGAATACAGAGGACAACCAATA
>NW_011106879.1:0-480 GCF_000146605.3 Meleagris gallopavo
GTTGTACATCCATGCTAACAAAAGGTCAAGCATGAGCAAATAAACTCTTATTTTCTTAACACATTTATCTGCAGAAAATAATCTAAACCTACTCAAGGAATTATGGGAACACTAAAGTGGTACCACTCAGTCTTTGCAGAAAGTCCCATCCCCCAAAACGCCCATTTTCTTTGCTGTTTCTGTTACTATATGAAGAACTAACCACAGTAAACTGGAAGTTAATCTGGCAGTCTCATAAGATGCACCTTTATGCCTTTCTGAAAATACACCTAGAGGTGGATGAAACACTTATGCTTTCTTTGCAAATTATGATCTTTCCTAGAGCACCATAAGCAGTTTTTCACAGATCAACCAAACAACTTACTTACCTTCAGGTACAGATTCAGCCCATCTTGGATCAGAGGCAGGATAATCATCCATTAAATCCAGACTGATCTGAGTCACCGCCCTATCCAGTTCAGCATCAGAATCCACATCTGT
>NW_011106880.1:0-459 GCF_000146605.3 Meleagris gallopavo
AGTTGAACCTCAAGCTGTCTTGGTCTTAGGTTTGCAATGTATCTAATGTAAATAATTTAATTTAAATTGGTGTTTCTCTCTCACAGGTGCTGGCCTGGTTTGAAGAAGGTGAAGAAACAATCACAGCATTTGTAGAGCCTTTTGTAATCTTACTTATATTAGTAGCCAATGCAATTGTGGGAGTGTGGCAGGTATGCAGATGTTTTTGCAATACCAATCACAAGTGTCTTGGCTTTTTTTGGTTTGAGATGAAGAACTGCACATTGTACTGTCAGATGCTTCATACAATGCAAGCAGTGTACATTGCTAGCTTTAGATTTTTGAGAGTCAATGTACCGTATAAATTCAGGACAGGGAGAGTTGATTAAAGGTGAAACAAAAGCTTTGCAAGTTTTGCCAAAAAGACCTCAGTGTATTTGGCCACATGCTGATGAACACAGAAATTAAACAGTCCAGTAT
>NW_011106881.1:0-375 GCF_000146605.3 Meleagris gallopavo
TTACCCATTTATCTTGTATTCAACAGACCAGAACTATAAAAATATCTCCTTTCTTCTCTTTTACATTGTAAGCATTTACTGTGCTTAATGATATATTTTTTCCTAAATTAACTCCTTATTTGACAGGCAAAAATCACCTATTCCTGCAATTTCAGGGTTTTCTTTTTACAAAGAGGAAGCACAAGTACAGTATTAAATATTCTTCAGAGGGAGAAGTACCCATCAAATTTGATTCTTTCCATCCCGGCTTTCACATTTATACAAGTTCAGAGATTGTGCAGTACTCTAATGATGGCAGCTTTCGTTATAAACAGATCCCAAAGAAACATGATAGCAGGTTACCATTTGTAAATATTATTCAGTATACTGCCAACC
>NW_011106882.1:0-406 GCF_000146605.3 Meleagris gallopavo
GAACCAAACGGCCCCTTGTTGGATGTGTCAGACACTGAATGAGGGTATTGTCCGTTCAATTGAGGAAGCGATCCAGGAAATCTTGGCAGATGATTGCTTGAAATATGAGTAGTGTGTAGCTAGAAAAAGCACTCAGCCAAAATATGTGTGGTGTCAGTGAAAAGGGCGTGAGCAGCAGCTGTACTGTCAGTCATCAGCGAAGATGCAAAGGTAGCATCAGATCAGAGGAACACGCTGACCTCTGTCGGTCCCAGTAACTGGAGTGGTGCTTGATTCTGATGCTGAGGAGCCTTTGAATCTCAGCCCAGTGGGTGAGATGTGGATCGGGCTGTGCAGGGTGACCTTTTGGAGAAAGCAGCAGTCATAAACGAGTACACAGCATATGGGCAGGCTGATGCTGGTAGCT
>NW_011106883.1:0-475 GCF_000146605.3 Meleagris gallopavo
ACCCACATATCTCTCCGTGCAGTCATTACAGCACTCAGGAGCACCTCAGCTCTGCTGCTACCTGTTGGACACAATGCAGTAATAAAGGCGCTGCCCTGCATATGTGCCTCTTTCACAAAGCTGCACTCCTTTCTCAGAGCAACGTGGCTGCACTCTGTGCACGATGCTGCTTACCACCAGGCAAGGTTCAGGTACCCAACAACATTTTTGCTTCCATCTTCTCTGATAACTGCTCATCATACACTGCCCTCACCTTTGGTTTGCTAAGGGGGGATTGAGGAAGCAATGCCAGTCCCAGAGACCCCTTCCCATCCCACACTATGATGGGAGATCAGGTTCTGGACCACCTGAGGACCTGAACATCCAAGAGTCTTTGGGTCCCGATGAGATGAGCCCTAGAGTTCCAAGGGAATTCACCGCTGCAGTCACCGAGCCACTCTCAATGGTATTTCAGAAGTTGAGGCAGTCAGGTGAA
>NW_011106884.1:0-531 GCF_000146605.3 Meleagris gallopavo
GTTGAAACATCCTGATGGGTGTGATGGGGTCAGCTGTAGGAACCACCCGCAGCCTCCAGCAACAGCCTCAGCCCCTGCTATTTTCTGGGCAGAGATTCACAGCTGGTTTTGTTTGTTTTTGAAAGAATCTGAACCAGGAACAGAACTTCTTTTTAACAAATGGGGGAAAAGATGCCAAAAGAAAGAGCTCACACAAATGCACGGCATCCCACGACGCGAGCATCTTTGGAAGTTGTTGTCTCAGCCGATACAGCCGAGGTGCTGAAAGATACAGGCAGCAGCTCCTGACAGCAAGGCTAAAAACGAACCAGAGCCACGTGTCCTCTTTCCTAATTAGTAGCTGAAAAAGCCACCGTTTAAAGAAAAAGAAAAAAAAAAAGATGCTATTTATTAGTGCATAAAAAAATAAGGTTTAGGAATCCCTGTTTAGATTCTCTTTGTGAAATTTCTCCCTGTGTGTGTTTATTTGCACTGTCAAGCACTGCAGGACGCTGCCGTGTGTCCTCGCTGTCCCTCCATCTGTCTGTCCTG
>NW_011106885.1:0-467 GCF_000146605.3 Meleagris gallopavo
CAACTTTTCATGATCTTGGATAAATTCTATTAAAGTTTTGAAGCAGTGCTAAAATATACCAGCTAAATATGTAATTTCTAAATGCTTCATTTATGAAAGACTCACAAAACATCTCTATTAAATACAAGAATAAAATTTGAAACAAAAACAAAAACAAAAACAAAAACAACACTGGGAAAATATTTCATGTGATGATGCAGTTTGTCTTTATGAGTGATTTCACAGGAACATGTCATGTCCTCTACTGTAGAGAGCTCCAAAGTATTTCAGCACTGAAGTGTCCTGCTCACACTATACAACACATGAATGGCTTCTTAGCAGAACAGACCCCTTACAAGAGGTTCTTATTTCTTCAGTCTTCACACAGTTGGTAACACTTGCAGAGAATTTTTGAGGATGCTTTACCATCTCCTCCTTCTCTTTCCCATCACCAACTTAATGCATACTGAAAACACACTGTCTTTCTA
>NW_011106886.1:0-646 GCF_000146605.3 Meleagris gallopavo
GCATTGAGTAGTTTGTTCTGAATTGAAGCTGTAAAACCTTCTCTGTTCCTGTGTTGATTCACCAAGTAAACCTGCATCTGTGCAGATGAGATTAATATAATCATGAACTTCCAGCAAAATTAATAGCGCACAACATCAGTGATCCTAACAGATTCCAGTGGGGGTTGGGGAAGGAGAAAATATTTGAACACTCCGAATGTTCTGATATCAATATGTTATTATATTTTAAGCCTTTGACAAACAGCTGTACTCCCAGATCAGAGTATTCTGTACAATTTTTTTGTACAGTCTTCCCAGAAAATTGTAATGAAAACTTCAGTTACTTCTCTTTCCATCTTAGAATCTACACCTGTAATATGTCCCTACAAAGCAATATAACTGACTGAAGAGTGGAGACATGGCACTTCTGAAAATCAGGACAATTTTCATTTAGTACAGAAGTTTGGATTGGATTTAAATGCTGACTTGTGAAATGGAAGCATTTAACTTTATCCTGAGATTACAGCCAAATTACCCTTTTAGCTATGCAAACCCTGTGATAAGAACTGTCTGCCAGGGATTTGGAACTGGAATCAGAATATGTCAGAGCTGAGCTGCGAAGTTGTGTGCATTATCAGCACCAGTAAGTACGATACTATATTTATTT
>NW_011106887.1:0-476 GCF_000146605.3 Meleagris gallopavo
AAAATGAAGGATTATGCAACATGTTGTTATTTTTTGTATTTTCTACAGTTTCATGAAAACTGTGAGCAACAAATTTAACACCCTTTAGACATTTATGCAATTGTTATAATGCTGTCATTAAGTTCAGTGGTTGTAGTTTAGGTCAGTGGAAGATGAAAGGAAGTCTTGTTGTCTGGTTACATAGCAAATCTTCTATGAATAAGTAGATCTAGAAAGTGGTGAGGGCTTGTCTTGTAAACAAGTTATTAAAAAAGTAAAAAGTGTTAATCAGCAACATCCTAAGTTTTCCCTGTTTTTCCATCTCACTAAAGAAAAGCAGATCTGTGGTCATGTCTGTGAGATCCAAGTGTGTTTAATAAAAGTTATTCATTATCTCAGGAAAGCATAGCTGGCAAATGCCTAAAAATTTTCCTATCAGTGCAAAAATGTCCAAAAACATGCTTCTTTGTCTGTAAGTTTTAAATATATAAATATTC
>NW_011106888.1:0-527 GCF_000146605.3 Meleagris gallopavo
CAGGTAACTAAGATCTTTCTGATCTCGATAATCCAATGCACCCTTAGGCACTGTAAAGCTCGGGCTCCTACACCTCACGGTGTTTACAGTCTCAGAACATCTGCTTGAAAAGAAACTTTACAGAGCACCCTGAACATTTCAGACCAGTTGGGATTTCCTTTTTGAGCCCAATTTGGCACTGTGAGACACGGCCTCTGCTGCTGGGACCTGGGGGAAGGCAAGGAGGGGCTGTGAGCAGCACTGATTGCATGCAGTGAATGTCCTCAGCTCCTACAAAACGCTGCTAGACAAGAATGTACCCAGATAGAAAGAACACAAAGGCCAACACGCCATGTAGAACAGTGAAGGTGACTCCTGTACGTGGAATTCGGAGTGGGCTTTGGGCTGCAGCACCACAGAGTCCAATTTCTGGAGCATTTGGTGATGCCCAGCCTTCACTGAGTCATTTTGACTAACCCTGATGCACAGCCTCCTTGGTTCTCTGGCACACACACTAGCATATGCAATGTTACATCTCCACATTTGGG
>NW_011106889.1:0-438 GCF_000146605.3 Meleagris gallopavo
AATGCACCCACGTTCATTGGATGCTCACTTTGAATTCTGGTCAGGAGACACTTCAAGGAAATAATGTTTTATGAAATTACCAGCCACGAAGTAATAGCAAAAAAGCATTAAATGATCTTAACCTTTTCCCATAGCCACTGAAATGTACATTATCTACAAACGTATATATATATATAGTGCCACGTATATGCATACACACACACACAGACTCTGCTCGTACCTCTCAGAACAAACTTTCCTCTTCTCTTCTTGTCCTTTGAATACTCAGTTATATGCATGTGAACTTTTACCTAAATCTAGGAACAAATTTCACTGAGAGTTTCTCAGGAAGTTCAGAGTATTTTCCTTAATTCTTCTCGTACTGAGACAGTTTGCAAGGCATAAAGATACAGAGAAATAAAGAACGACTGACTTGGGCAGCCAAGCAACTCCTTTTGC
>NW_011106890.1:0-532 GCF_000146605.3 Meleagris gallopavo
ATCAGTGAAATCATTTGTGAAATATTAGCTGTTTAAAGATAGTGAGAAAACTGACTCTTTGTACATGTCAACTTTTTAGTACTGACTTTATCAAGACAATATTCTCTAACGTCACACTGTTATCAGTTATACTGCAATGGCCAAGCTTCCTTCCGTGTGACAAAGCATACACTGTCTTGTCACCCAGTTAAAAGGTTTCCTCTTCACCAGAGTTGATGAAATGTGGACTGTATGATTTAAGACCAAGGTATGTAAGAGATCTTGTACTTTGAAGTCTGCAGGGAATAAAAAGTTGTAGTCCCCTGCAGATGGTGAAAAGGTTCAGCCATTCTGCTCTTCAGGTATGCAGAATGTGATAAATACGGTATTGGATAGCCCTGGCTTTTGTGACATTCGTGCTGTAATTATTGCTGGGAACCTGAAAGGATGTTTAAATCATCCTAGAATCCAGACAATGGAGTTGAATAGAAAACTTTGTGTCTTTTTTTATAACTTTTAATCTGGTGGAATGAGGAGACATTATGTTAGTCTT
>NW_011106891.1:0-500 GCF_000146605.3 Meleagris gallopavo
ACACAGCAAGCTGTCGCACAATTCTACATGAAGCACAGTCCGCTGTATAGCATTTCAGATCAGCAAATGAATTTTTCCCCTTTCTTTCCTAGAGAGATAGATTCAGCCTGAACACGTCCACTTATAGTATTAACAAGTAAGCTATTCCTTGGCTGACAGACAGGTGAATCTTTGTGAAACTCATTTTTCTCCTTGCAGGATTACATCTCAGTGTAGTTATAATTCACCTCTATTTCCCTCAACTGATCAGGACTGTCTTTGATTAAACAGGAATCCTCTTTGACATTCAATAAGGTAACAGTCAGTTATAAGGTACAAAGAGAAATTTTAGAAAATTGTCACTTTGTACCACCTGGAGCAGTTGACCATTCCCTCTTCTCATTGGACCTCAGATGTCCAAATTCCCATCCTGCACAACGGGAGGATTTAAAGGGCCAACAAGTTGACCGAGAAGAGAGAAAATCTACATAGAGAGTTTCCTTCTAGCTGATGCCATCTTT
>NW_011106892.1:0-683 GCF_000146605.3 Meleagris gallopavo
CTGAACTGCTCATCTGATGATAAGTCCTGGTTCTGATCACAACAGACATCTTGGCTCGAGTTTAATTGAAACGTGGCAGAAAGTCCATTAGTTTCCAGTTCACTGCAGCCTACTTTGCTTATTAATGCCATTATCTCTCTCCTTCTGCCCTCTCTCTTGGCTGTTGATTGAATTTTTGTTTAGGAATAACTTCTATAACCGTCTTGAAATCTAACCACAAAGTGCATGAGTGAAAGTAAATGAAATACATATTTATATATACATGTTAACAGATAAACTGTTTACACCATGGTTTATTTATATTGATGCTCTTTTTTTCAAGTTACTTGTAGTCCATGAACTGTCTTGATTAGAAAACTGGAAAATTCTATACAAAGGTTTGTTTTACAAAGCAAAGTAAAAGAGTAATATTTTTGGTTATTAGAGATAGATCTTAACAGGGTTTTTCAGCTTGCTTTCTTTACCTAGTTGTGTGTATCCAACCCCTATAGTCTCATTTTAAACATTCAGAAAAAGCCTTATTTAGAATAATTTCTGGAAATACACATCACTCTCATAATACATCATAATAACATTTCTTTTGATAAATATAATTTAAATGCTATGTGTTGAATAATGCTTGTCTCTTAACATTATCTGAATGCTTCATTTACATCACTGATAAACAATATTCTTTACTAAGT
>NW_011106893.1:0-542 GCF_000146605.3 Meleagris gallopavo
TTTTCAAAATTACCTACATAGGTCAAAACATTTAGCTATCAGATGTTGTCTACAAAGACCTTTATAGTTTCAAGAAGTAAATAAGATTTCCGGATTTCCCTCTAAAAGTAACTGAGATGACCTTTTCCTGAAATTTTTAAGCCATGAGAACTTTCAACACTTCCATGCTGAATGGTGGTTTCTCTTATAGCAGTGTCTGAAGAAGGAAGATAGGACTCAAGGTACGCACAGAGCAGATGTTATCCTGCTAATGTTGACTGAATTCTCAGAATCAGTTTCCCATGATCCTTACAAAAACCACAAAAACGTGTTCTGTTTGACATTTCTGCGATTCTCTCCTTTTCTTTCAAAATTTGAACCACGTTGTGGAGAATCACCACCACTATTCCAGCACGAAGAAGGCTATGACCTGCCCTCTTCTGCAATTGTTACTACCAGAACAAGTTTTCCTTGCTATACACCTTTAAATTCTAGTGGAAATGAACACAAATGTCTTTTGGCTTCAAATGAAGACAGCTATGAGGAAAGTTGTCATTGTAAAT
>NW_011106894.1:0-574 GCF_000146605.3 Meleagris gallopavo
GTATAGCAAGTGTCTGCTGTTGTGTCCTGACGGGCTTCAGTGGGCTCACAGAGAAGGGCTGCTTCTTTTTGGCTTGGGGTCAACAGCACTTACAAGGTCTCTTCCAAGTACAACACAGGTGGCCTGTTGCTGCAAGAGAATGTTGGCTACACTGACCAGAGGTTACCACTTCTCAGCTTAATCCTGAACATAAATTGTGAAGATCACTTTAAGTTCTGGTAGCAGGGAAAAGAAAATCAAAAAATATGTATACCTCTGCTCCCTACAGTTACCTACAGCAGGTCAGAATATCCTGGTTGCTGTTAAGGGGACTTCATTTTTTGCAGCAAATCTACTTCATTTGGGATAGGTGATCCAGTCACAGATCTGGGCTGCCTCTTTAGAGGGATCGTCTGGAAACTGGGTTCCATGGAACTGGTTTTATCAGGAAAAGTTGGCTTCTTAAATGCAGGTATGTTGTCATAACCATCCTGAAGTAGCCAGAGAAGCATGAGAAGTTGCTAAATTTTCATTTGAGTTGAAGGAGCAAAATGCCACAGCCTTATATGTCATGTGGCAATGAACAGGTAAATGG
>NW_011106895.1:0-465 GCF_000146605.3 Meleagris gallopavo
CTGCATCCCTGAGCTCCCCGTCCTGTGGGCTGTCTGCCTGCTTGCCTTCTTGTCGGTGTGCTAACAAACAGCCCCGGATGCTACAGATACAAGAGTTGGGTTGGAAGTGAATTCCTGGTCTCCTCTTCATGAGGGAGAAGAACCCAAGTTTGCTCAGAAAACACGGGCTTGTGCTCAACTTATCCATCCCCAGGTTCCCCCAGCTAAATAGGTCGTTAACACAATAAAAGCTAGGAAAGCTGGGAATGAGGATAGAACTGGAAGCTGGTGCTCAATACATTCTCTGTAAAAGATATCAGGTTGGCTTTGTCTAAGTGTTGCAATCACAACAATTATGAAGCAGGTGGGTGTTCCCAAAGCCCTGTGCAGCAGTGGCAGTGTGAGAGTCTGTGGCATTTTTGAGGACTCTGCTCAACATTTCCAGCTGCCTTCTGAACAGGTTTGCTGTACTCTAGTTGGACAAAA
>NW_011106896.1:0-448 GCF_000146605.3 Meleagris gallopavo
CTGTATTTCCTACCTCTCACAGTATCTTATGGGGTGAAACATCAAGCACTTTACTGCTTTGGAAAGCTCTTGGCTCCTGGATCCAGAAGACAGCATGAGAATGCAGCTCCTGAGCTACCAGCATCAGCCTGCCCATATGCTGTGTACTCGTTTATGACTGCTGCTTTCTCCAAAAGGTCACCCTGCACAGCCCGATCCACATCTCACCCACTGGGCTGAGATTCAAAGGCTCCTCAGCATCAGAATCAAGCACCACTCCAGTTACTGGGACCGACAGAGGTCAGCGTGTTCCTCTGATCTGATGCTACCTTTGCATCTTCGCTGATGACTGACAGTACAGCTGCTGCTCACGCCCCTTTTTCACTTGACACCCACACCATATTTTGGCTGAGTGCTTTTTCTAGCTACACACTACTCATATTTCAAGCAATCATCTGCCAAGATTTCC
>NW_011106897.1:0-483 GCF_000146605.3 Meleagris gallopavo
GAATAATCACAGAGTGCAGCAGAGAAGAGAGAGAAGAAATTTAGAGAATCTAGGGAGAAATGGTGAAGTCTCTAAACACATTGGTGAAAACGCCACAGCATTCTCCTATTTTATCATATACATACTCATCAGTCGAAAACATAATATGGCACCAAATAATAAAAACATTTCTATAAAAGCTGGACTATTCAGCATCTTACTGGCAAGAAAAAAAGGAAAAAAAATGGAGAAGGTTTTTCTAGCAGAAAGTATTTACTGTAAGGTTTTTGGGACAAAAAAAAAAAAGACAATTAGGAGATCAAAAAATACATTTTGGTACTTTGAAGAAAAACAGTTGCTCTCACACAAGAGGAAAAAAAAAATCAAGCATTATTGGCAAGGTCATCCATGGTTGCTGCACAGTGCAGTGTTAATTGTTACTTTTGTCTTAACACAAGCAGTTGTTATTCTAGTGTATGCCCTTTTACAAAGTTTTCATGAAAC
>NW_011106898.1:0-505 GCF_000146605.3 Meleagris gallopavo
TAGATGAGACTATAATAGACACTCTGTATATTTACATAGGTAGGTCTCTAACATATGCTCAGCAGTAGGTTACATGTTACCACTGACAATGTCAAACAGAATTCTCTCCACTTCCCTTTCTTTATTTGTGCTTGGATAGAAGATATTTGATCTTCCTTCCTTAGGAAGAACAAATTCACATTCAAATACAGCAAGAGGTATGGTAGTAGCAGTCAGAAGCGGGAAGTAAGAAAAGATTTCTCTCTCTACAGAATTTCCTAATTATCCTTCCATCTATGCTTGTAGCAGAAAGTTACAGAATTTTAAAAACTGTATTTTAAAACAAAATAAATTTTAAATAATATATAAAAAATATAAATTTATATATAAAAATATATAAAGTTATTTGTCATTTTGTCAACAATTTCAACAAATAAATTAAGATTTTTTTAATGTATAAACGTAGTGGAACAATAAATGAAACAAGTAAATGGCCAACTGATTAAAAATAAAGATCTATGCAATC
>NW_011106899.1:0-499 GCF_000146605.3 Meleagris gallopavo
TGGGAAGACACAAGCAGTTTGGTGTGAAGGGAAATGTCACACAGTGGAGAACCAAGTTTAATTGCTCTCATTTTAAGGACTGCCTCTAAAGAAGAGTGCAGAGTTTTACCAGGATAAAATTGGTCTGACAATTTTGGGGGTAGAGTAAAAAAGATGTAGAGAAATTGAAAATATTTCTTCTTATCCGTTCATCTTTCATTCATCATTAAAACTGCAGAATTTAACTTTTGAAATCCATATCTTCAAATATCTAGTCTAGATGAAAAAGTCCACTGGATACACATCTAACTTTGAGTTATCATTCAGCAAATAATTTCCTTGGACTTCTTTTTAGGTATCCCTTAACTCAGAGAAACCTAAAAGCTCACAGATCCCAAGAAACATTTAATCCATTCACTGCCACTTTCATCAAAGATGCTAAGAATGTTGTAGCAGGCATTTAGATACTACTCTAGCTGAGGAGGAAATAATAATAATAATAATAATAATAATAATAATA
>NW_011106900.1:0-449 GCF_000146605.3 Meleagris gallopavo
CAGCACTCAGGAGCACCTCAGCTCTGCTGCCACCTGTTGGACACAATGCAGTAATAAAGGCGCTGCCCTGCATATGTGCCTCTTTCACAAAGCTGCACTCCTTCCTCAGAGCAACGTGGCTGCACTCTGTGCACGATGCTGCTTACCACCAGACAAGGTTCAGGTACCCAACAACATTTTTGCTTCCATCTTCTCTGATAACTGCTCATCATACACTGCCCTCACCTTTGGTTGCTAAGGGGGATTGAGGAAGCAATGCCAGTCCCACAGACCCCTTCCCATCCCACACTGTGATGGTAGATCAGGTTCTGGACCACCTGAGGACCTGAACATCCAAGAGTCTTTGGGTCCCGATGAGATGAGCCCTAGAGTTCCAAGGGAATTCACCGCTGCAGTCACCGAGCCACTCTCAATGGTATTTCAGAAGTTGAGGCAGTCAGGTGAAGTCC
>NW_011106901.1:0-437 GCF_000146605.3 Meleagris gallopavo
TTGACACAGAACTGGTTATCATCACAATGGGGCTGGGCTCACGAAGTTCCCTTCAGCTGGGACAAGCATGAATCTGATATGTTCTGGGCAAGCCCTTGGAGTCACTGGACTCCACTCTGGCTATTCATTATTTAGCTTATTTCATAAGGATTTGGTTGCTTGAGAAAATAATAATAATAATAATATCTTGCAAACATTGTTAAAGAAATCTAAGGGAACCTAAAGTTTCTATGCATCTTACTAGTCTTGTTGCCTCCTTAAGGTAAAAAAAGAAGGAAAGGAAAGCACATCATTTGGTGCAATGCAGTGTATTACAGGGGTAGGAACTTTTGTTCTTCAGAATTATTTTTATAATGTCACCTCTGCCAGGGATGATTTAAGAGTTCCCAGATAAAGGAATGAATTTCATCAGAAGTAGAGAGATCACCTCAAGCCTT
>NW_011106902.1:0-529 GCF_000146605.3 Meleagris gallopavo
TGTTTTTGAGTGTGACTGTTTCCCTCCCTCTAGTTTTATGTTTGCCATATGGACATAGACAGGTATTGAATACATTGTGTTGTGGGATACGTGAAACTCTAGCTTAAAAAAAAAAACAAACAGAAATACAGGTGTGCAAGTAGAGAGTGAAAAGAGAGGAAAGAAGAAAAAGAATGGGACAGAGCAGGGTGTATCAGTAGAACCATATACGGCAGATATAGTGACTGTAGAAGGGGTCTGGTGCCAAAGGACACCAACTAGGGGAAAAGGAAGTCCTACGACCGAAAACATGTCTGTGTGCAATAATCTAACTTCTATGAGACTCCATGTTCATTTGACAAATTTTTGAGTCTTGCGTTGACAGCAAACTTAAATTTTTCCCTTCTGCATGTCCTGAGGAAAGCAACTCTGCTCCCACACAGCATTATGGCAAAAGCTGAAGGGGAGCAATGGAAGGGGCTGGTAGCTGTCTTGCTGCTACCCTGGGGATGTCAAGCCCACACAATGCCCTTAACATGCTGGGGAACAT
>NW_011106903.1:0-403 GCF_000146605.3 Meleagris gallopavo
AAAGCCACTTTGATTGTACTTGGGATTGGCAGTGTTCACTCAGTGATAGCTGCCCTTCATCATTTTTGACCACTTGAGAAACCAGTGATCTAAAGTCTGTATAAAAGCTGTAAGAGCTTAATCTGAGGATCAAAACAAAAGTTGAATCTGTCAACCATCTGAGCCACAAGCTGACATTTTCATAGATTCAGACATGTAGATTCACATACTATGGTTACTGGTATACTGAGTAATGTTAGTAGACTTTAATTCTGCTATCACTGGAAGACTTGTGAGTATAGGGAACAGGGCAGACACATCTCCTTGTCTCTCAAGCTTGCATAGTAAAACTCACTAAAAGTAAGCCAGAGAGATGAGTAGTACATTATGTCTTTTAGTCACAAGATACAGATACACATATTAC
>NW_011106904.1:0-517 GCF_000146605.3 Meleagris gallopavo
AATTTACTATTGCATTAAAACCTCAGCTCCAGAATTTCATTACTGAAGTGTGGGGTAGTTCTTCAATAGTTTTTAGAAACCAAATGAAAGAGAAAAAAAAAAGATGACAATCCTAACAATTGGAGCACTTTGAAAATATTTGGCTTTTTCTAGCATTTGACCAGTTCAATATGAAAAAAAAAACCGAACACAAAAATGTATCTTTCAACATGTTCACAATAATCAATATGTTGATATGTGAGTACAGTGACAACTGAAACTAAATTTTCCAGAATAGTTTAACAGGATCCCCAGAACAGCACTATAAAACAACTCTGGGCAAATAGCAATGTCTAGATTGTAATATTCAATCAATTCAAAAACTCGGACTTAGAGTAAAAAAAAAAATTGGTAATCCTGAAACTCTTAGGACATTCAGTAGAACAAAAACCAAAAATAGCATAGAGAAGGAGAATATTAAAATAGGGAATATACTAGCATTTCTAGAGAATCTAAGTTTGTATGCATTAGTGGATCT
>NW_011106905.1:0-391 GCF_000146605.3 Meleagris gallopavo
AAAATTCACCTGTATTGTGCTTAGCTGGTCCATCTGGGCAGCACTGTACACTTTACATTTTCAGTATTTGTTCAACAACAACAACACATATGGCTCCAGCCAGAATCCCCACTCCATTGTCAGACTGAGTCCTTGCTTTGAAGATTATATTGTGCTGGCTCCATGATTTTAATCAAGAAATTATGACCTCTCACTCATTTTGCAGTCCTACTGAACAGGGCAGGACAGTTGGATAGGAAAGGCAATACAACTTTGCTAACGGGACACTGCAACACTCTGGAGATGGCAGTATAATTTCCCTCTGATGTTGCTACAGTGTTCCCAGGCTTAGTCAACTCACCAGGCATGGAATCTGATACCCTAGATTCATGTTGGAGTGGCAGTCACAAAG
>NW_011106906.1:0-323 GCF_000146605.3 Meleagris gallopavo
GCTCATTCACTTTAAGGCCATCTTCACAGACATACATTTTATTATTGCAAATCAAAAGAGAAAACTGGAGTTTGTAGAAATGATCAGTTGAGAACACACACATGCACCACGTTAACCTGTGTCTTTCTGAACTGCTTTTTTTGTGTTCCAGGATTACATGGCAAGTAATTGCTTGATTTCTCTACGGCATGCAGCTTTACCCTTAGAGGAGAAATCCCTATTTCTGTGGGTGGTGACTAAAATTACACCATTTCTATGTCTCCTCTGTGTCAGGAAGGTCTACCACTGAACTCTGTACAGCTAGCCTAAATCCGATTTTTCAC
>NW_011106907.1:0-342 GCF_000146605.3 Meleagris gallopavo
CTCCTCTCTTCGTGGCCCAGAAACTTCTCATCTGCTGTGTGTCTGAGTGGAAGGACCAAGAGATACATTGCAGGCATCCAGAGAGCACAGCAAGTCTTCCCAGGAAATGCATGGATGGCACCAATCCAAATGGCAGCTGCACAAATTAATTTCCTGGCCTTACAACACAGGATTGTGCAGCAGTTGGCCAATTCTTTTTTCATTTAGCCACCGTTAAGATGAGCGTTTGACTAATCCTAGGTACCTGGGGGACTGGGGAAGTGACCATTCACCAGGATCTTGGACTGTCACCAGTTCCTGCAAGCTAGAAATAAGAAAAGCAAAAGACTTGGTGCTGAAATA
>NW_011106908.1:0-501 GCF_000146605.3 Meleagris gallopavo
TTTAATGGAAGTCTTCACTTCTCTTTTACCCTTTCTACTACAACGACCTACGCGTCAACTGCCCATACATTCTTATAATGAATATAACAGAAATAAGTCCTGCTGCAGCCTGTTTTCTTTAAACGAAAGATCCTTACTTTTAAGAAGTGTATGCACCTTTATAGAAGTGAATTTAGAACATGGAAATCTCCTGAAATCATCAGTTGATAAACTGGCAAAACAGAATAGCTGGTTTAGAACTAAAACATGAATTAAATGTGAAAGGAGTGTTACTGCTTTAGATGAAGTGTGAGAACTTCACTGGCATGAGGTTAAGCAATCCCATTACCTCTCTGGGCTAGACACATCTAACTCATCTAACTCATTCATCTAACTCAGGTGTTAAGGTATCTTCATGTAAATATAAATAGTAAGAACATACTATTATGGGAAAATCAGGAAAGAAAGAGTGAACTGTAACCTAACAAATACTGCTGTAAACAAAACAGAATTACTTATGAA
>NW_011106909.1:0-349 GCF_000146605.3 Meleagris gallopavo
AAAATACTTCTGAAAGATACAGTGCATTTTCAAAAAGTTTTTGAATAGCTCTGAGTCTGCAAATACTACTGAATCCAAACAGAGTCCATTTTAGCAGAAGATCTGAGGTGAGAAAGCTTCATTTCTGCATCTCTCTGATCAGGAAAGGTGGCAGAGGCTGCTTCAGCTCTCATGCTTATCCCAGGAAAACTAATGAGTGCTCTTGGTTATGTCAGCATTAATGATCTCACAGGCATCATTCCTCTATCTAGCCACTATCAGAGCTCATGGTGTTTGTTCTACTGAATCACAAGGACAAAATAAATAAATAAATAAATAAATCACAAAACAACAACCTCCACATTTTTTT
>NW_011106910.1:0-508 GCF_000146605.3 Meleagris gallopavo
GTAGCTGCACTTCCAGTGCGAAAAACATGTTTATTGACCAGCAAACCTACGGTGACAACTGATTTTGAAGTTGCGAGAATGATCTGTAATAGATCAGCAGTCACAGGAGATTTTTCTAATTTTCTAATCAGCTTTAAGTTTATTTCTGCTTTGGATTTTTACTCATCACAACTGCACAGTGCTTTAATGACCTTTTGAATTTTAGATTAATGAAATCTAAACTATATGTTAACCACCTGAAGTGAAATGATCAAACTTGCATACACAAAGGTGTTGATAAATGTGAAAGCAGGTAATGTTATGTGCATGATGCAGATCCATGTGTAGAAAAGGTGTACCTTAACACAGAATGTGGGAGATTGAAGGTGTAGTGCCTTGAGAAACAATTTTCCAAAGCATGTGCTTTCTGTTTAAAAACATTGTATGAAGTGTTATCTAGAAAAAAAATGACAGAATGTATGAGTGCAGATAAAAATCTTATTGAAAAGCAGGTGAAATTGAGGTAACG
>NW_011106911.1:0-371 GCF_000146605.3 Meleagris gallopavo
TCTAAGTCTTTATCATTCATCTAAATTTATGTATGTTCCTCTGCAAGTAGATCTTCTGACTTGATTTGTAGTTCTAGGTAGAAAAAAAGGAGCTGTCTTTACAAATACCAGTGCTGAAAGTCAGTTTGTTTGCTTTAGTCTCTTTTCGCTCCTTGGGAAAGCTTTGTAAGGTGACAATGAAGGGCATAAGAAGTTAGTTCTGCATGTAGTATGTTAATAAAACAGTTGTGCTCATTTCTGACAAAAGTATGGTTTAAATCCTAGTTATTACCTAATATTTAGGTTAAAATTGTAACGTGTTTAGAATTAGTTGGCTCCTGTGAGATTTAAAGACATGATCTGTGAGTTGAAGGTGCTGTTTTGCAGTATTC
>NW_011106912.1:0-457 GCF_000146605.3 Meleagris gallopavo
ATTGGTTGTCTCCTAGATAACCACTTATCCGAACTCTCATACAAGTATCAGAGTGTGACAATTTTTGTTATTACCCTTGTCACCTTGAAAAATGTTGGCCTTAAACACATGAATACTCTTCCTTCAAGAGCCAGTTTGAATCAGGTTCTGATTTACTGCAGCACTGTTCAGCCCTAGTACTAAGGAGTATTCTAATAATAAAAAAACCTCAGCAGTTTAGAACATCTTGGCTAGGATGCAAGTCTAATAAGTCAGTTCTCCCAAACTGCAACTGCATGCTTGGCTTCACAGTTATCCCACATGATGCTACAGAAAGAAAAAAGCATCTGAAGGCATCCTTAAAGTACAGCAGATTTGTTAACAGAGGTATCCCCAGGCAAACGGGAACAGCTTCCCTGGTAGGAATGACAGAATGGACAACTGAGAGCAGTGCTGATTCTCCTGCTGCTTGAGCTCC
>NW_011106913.1:0-509 GCF_000146605.3 Meleagris gallopavo
ATATCTTATATATGTGGATGATGGAAAGGGAAGATGAGGTACTGTTCCAGTATAAAATATGAAATTCATAACAGTATGAAATGCATTAGAGCAACTTAAAATGCTGTATTACATCGTTACTATTATATTTAAAAGAAAAAACAAACAAAACAGAACAGTCACAAGGTTAAAATCAGTCTAGACAATTAAAACGTAAATGTTTATGATGCTACAGTGAAGTATGAGATGAATGCTGTAACCAGAAATCTGTTCGCTCTGTAAGACAGTGAAGGCTTAGCATGTAATGAATCTAATAATATCATGTGAAAAATGTTTCTTTGAACTAAAAATGTTAGGAAAACAAAATAAAGGCATTAAATATATAAACAGTAACTGAGCTGGTTGTACAAATTAGACTGGAAATTGATTAAGTTCATGATCTTCACTGAAGCAAAAGTAAGAAAACTAAGATTTGTCTAAGTATAAACGTGCCTGAGAGCAGACTATGTCAGAATTGAGGTCTGACATGT
>NW_011106914.1:0-490 GCF_000146605.3 Meleagris gallopavo
CATCCACCCCAAGCCCGGGCGAGGAGAGACAAAAAGTATTTACCATCTGGTGGCCATCCAAGTGACTTGTGAGAAAAGAATTCTGGGCTGCCGTCCAGCTCCTGACAGTCAGGCAGCGGCACCAGAAACCCTCGGCTCCAGCTGGGACCGCTGACACATGTGGGCTGCCATGGGGGGCCAGGGCTGAGTGCAGAGGACCCCCCACGAGTGGGGCTCTGTGGTGGTGGCCGTCCCACTCACAGACCCTGTGCCTGCGGAGAGGAAGGAGCTGAGTTTGCACTGAGGAGTTAATATGCTGTGGCGACTGAGAAAGGGCTCTGTTAGCCAAAATAATGGAGAATGTCATAATTCAGACTTGAGGGACTTATCACTACAACATCCAGCTGTGTTGTGAAGGGCCAGTGCTGCTTCTTAATAGGTATCGCAAAACCTGGGCAGCAATTCAGAGTCACTCTGTGCTGAAGCCCAGACGAGAACCATCCATAACTGT
>NW_011106915.1:0-463 GCF_000146605.3 Meleagris gallopavo
AGTGGCAAAGCTTGTTGTTTAGCTCTGTGACCTTTCCAGAGCCCAGTGAGCTCAGAAGAGGCATGGGAAACACTGCAGTAGTCACTGAGAAAAGGGGCTGGGAGGGAAGAAAGCATGGGAATGTCAACCGGGAAAAAAAAAAAAGAGGGGTGGGGGTGGGCGGGTGGGAGAAGGAAATGTGTGGAAGAGCAATAAATACATCACAACAGTACTTACAGATATCTCTCTGAAAAATACACTCTTCCAGTCATATGTGTGACGTGTTTTGTCTTTATTCTCAACCCTGAAAGAAAAGAAACCTGTTTGTAACTTGTGTAACACTGCCATCCAGTGCTCCAAGTGTGTCCCAGGCTGCAGCCCTGCCTCTGTGCCCAGTCCCATCTCACCACAAGACAAAGCCACAGCCCTAGCAGGCCCCAGTTATCAGCATCCCTAGTGCAGTGCCCCATCCTGTGGTCCCCTG
>NW_011106916.1:0-406 GCF_000146605.3 Meleagris gallopavo
GACTTTCCTGATCTAGCTGTGGATGTTCCTATTCATTGCAGAGGAGTCAGACTAGACAGCCTTTAAATATTCCTTCCAACTCTAAAAATTCTGTAGTTCTAGGATTCCATGAAAATAAGGGTGGCCAGCAGGGACAAGGAGGTGATTTTGCTCTTGTGAAGCCCCATCAGGATCACTGTGACCAGGCCTGAGGCCTTAGTAAAGGAAGGATGCAGATCCATAAAAGAAGGCCATGAGGAGGGCCACAGAGATGATCAGAGAGCTGGAGTACCTTTCCTTTCAAGAAAGGTTGATTGAGTTGGACTTGTTCAGCTTGGAGAAGAGAAGGCTCCGAGAGACCAATACTTGAAGGGAATTTACATGCACGAGAAGGACCAATATTCATGTCATTTGATAGTGGTAGGAC
>NW_011106917.1:0-330 GCF_000146605.3 Meleagris gallopavo
CATACATGCTGTGGTATGGGCACAGCTTTGCAGCTGTGGTTTGGTCCTCGGTGCACCCCGGTTTGCTCCAAAACTGCACCCACTCCAGTAGCACATTTGTGCTGCCTGGTATTCATGTTTGAGTACGAAGGGAAGAGCTGAGCTTTGGATCTCACATCTCGAGTGCTTGGAGCTGGAAAGTGGAGCACTGCTTCTCCAAACCACAGAGCGGCCTGATGAAACCAGGACAATCCTCTTAGAGCACAGACCACAGAATCACGGAATCACAGAATGGATTGGATTGGAAGGGATCTCAAGGATCTTGAACTGCCACCCCCCCACACAGGCAGG
>NW_011106918.1:0-310 GCF_000146605.3 Meleagris gallopavo
TAGAGCAGAGGAAGGAGAGGGACATCCAGCCTACCTTGTTGGGAAGAAGTAGCCTAGGTCCTAAGGCATATGCAGCTGCATGGGGAACATCTCTTCCCAGCACCACAAGGCTCACTGGAGGACAGCCCATTGCGAACAGCCCAGCACTGTGTATCGGAGAAGAGAAGGAATGACAACCTTCAGCAAGAGATTGGTTTTTATTGAGGACACCAGGAGTCTTGTGTGCTGCCAGCTGGCCTGAGGAATGACAACAGCAGTAGACTTGACAATGACAGCCAGAACTCGCAGTGGAGACTGTCTCTGTGGAGGG
>NW_011106919.1:0-430 GCF_000146605.3 Meleagris gallopavo
TAATTATGGCAGTTGTTCTATTTGGCAGTTCCTAGAATGTTATTGCTAAGTTTATTGATACACCTGCTACTGGCTTGGCATTTCTGGAGAAGGATTTCTGCTTATACAAAATTAAATAACACATTTATCTTACCATTACTAACACTCTCACTTTTACGACCAGTTGCAAAACAGTTTTCAGGTTAATATGAAAGACCTGTGAAGAAGAAAAAATTAAATATAAATACCCTATGATTCATGAACGTTAAACATTTTTATCTCAACATAGAGAGCATAGGAAAGCTGAAAATCACTTCTGAAATTTCTGCCTGCCAGACTAAAATATTCCTCTTAACACAGCATGCATGCTTAGTGTCTCGTCTGTGGTGAAGGTATAGGCATTTAAATAAGAACAGAACATTCATATCACACAGTAGTCAGTAGTTCTTGT
>NW_011106920.1:0-447 GCF_000146605.3 Meleagris gallopavo
TGAAAGCATCTGAAACTGGGGATTCAGAAGAAGAAGAAAAACACAGTAAGGGATGTTCTGTGTTACACAGAGAACCATTTAGAATTTGGCATGATCCTGCAAAGAATCCCTTGTGTTATTCATCTGTTTTGAAATCACATCATTTACTCAAATCCCACAGAAGAACGCCAGTCAATACCGAGATTTCAATTCACACATGTACATCAGCACTCCAAAGGAAACGCTATCAGGCAGCGCGTTGCATCCAGCAGAAATGCACTGAGACCGGGATAACCTGAATGTGTTAAAATTCAGTGTTAGTCAGAAATTGTCTTTCAGTTTACCACTGTACAAACAACTTTATCCATAAATGGTAACATTAGAAATAATCACAGCCCAACCAGAAGGCACAGCACTAGGAATTATACAGATTACTCATTTATACTGCATTGTAATAATCTGTTGGGC
>NW_011106921.1:0-490 GCF_000146605.3 Meleagris gallopavo
TGTCATCTCATTCTTTTCCTAAAGCTGTTTGTAAGACCTATTAAGTTGCCATTCACAAGAAGCGTAGGCATTAACAAGCATCCAGAACCGTGTGGTTCTGGAAACTTAAAAAGCCCTTGCTTCTTTAAAGGAGGGAGCTGAATAGTGTATGAAATCCATTCCCAAGGCCAAAGGCCTCCCACATAGCTACAATTCTAAAGCTTGTAATTGTTCAAAGAGCAATTGTTCAAATGTCATCCAGGCCAGTCCACTAGTTCATGTGAAATCCTTTCCCTCCTCTAGGCTTGCCAGTCACTGCACAGCTTCAATGCCACCAGACTTTTGGCCTTGGTACCTCTTGAGTACCAAATCTGGCATGCTCCTGTTATAATCAAGAACAAAGCTGCTACCTCTTGCTGTTAACTGGAATTTATCAGCAAGAACAGAAAGTTCTCTGTTATCAGGCTGTAAAGTAGCTGTCAGAAGTTGGACAAATGCAGAAGTAGGAAGG
>NW_011106922.1:0-398 GCF_000146605.3 Meleagris gallopavo
GTCTCTGGTCTTTAAGAGATGATGTAGAGGTAACAGATAAAATAAACTGTTGCCTACAGTTGGCACAGGAAGCACATGAATTAAAAAATAAAAAGCAAAATTGCTGATAATTGCTGTCTGAGAGGAGAATCTATGTAGGAAGATGTTTACAATTTGTTAGCTGGTAGTATAAAAATCTGAATTATTTAAAAGCTATTTGGATTTGTGTAAGAGGAAAAAGCCAGCAATTCAAAATTAATTACAAATTTGTAATGAGGAGGAACTCTTATCTTTCAGTCTTGTTTAATACATCTGAAAAGCAGTTGGCTATCCCACAAATCTTTTAATATCTATATGCACATTTGGTATAATAGCATATGCATTGTAGAAAGTTATATATAGACTATCTACTCACAAAC
>NW_011106923.1:0-520 GCF_000146605.3 Meleagris gallopavo
TTATAAAATGCATTTATATTTTAATTTATTAAAATAATTTAATCTCTTTACAAGGAAAAAAAGAAAGGATCTTGAATAAATGTTGAAAGATAGCTACTCAGTTCTCCCTAGAGTACATTCTTTGAAGATTGATTTCATGTTGACTCTTTAACCAAATACTCTTGAACTTTTTTCCTAACTTTGTATCCGTAATGTACATCTCATCTGGTCTTTATCTCGCAGCTGTGAGATAAAGCAAAAGAGACCATGTTAATGATTTTAATTAAGGATGATATTTTCTCTTCTAAATCATTTTGAGATAAAGATTACACAGCATATGCTCTTTTGATCTATCTACTGCAGTGAGCTGTGTAGTTTGCTTTCAAGATAATTTACATCAGCATCAGTGAGCCTTTGAGAGATATAAGAGAGCCAAAGATCACTACAGAAATGGGTGGCTGGAATAACTAAAGTGGGGCACACCTGGCTTAAGTGCTCAGAAAAGATGGTTCCTGAACCCTCTTGAATACTCCATCCCACC
>NW_011106924.1:0-1451 GCF_000146605.3 Meleagris gallopavo
ATCACGCTATGAGGGAATCAATGCACATGCAGTGCTTGGAGCTGAAGACAGTTCGGGGATGTCCAAGGGATTCTTGGTCTCATCTGGACAGAGCCCAGTAAAACCCACTGGGACATATTTAGCTACTACTAGACCCTAGCAGCCCACAGACATCTCCTTACAGCAGGACATTCTCCCCACTTCCCTTTCTCATGACAAGCAGAGCCAGGCATGGAACAGAGCTAATAGCAGCTGAGAGTACCTCTGAGCTTAGAACTCTGTTTGCAGAATGAAGAGAACAAGAAGGAGCTTCACACTCACTTGATTCCCAAGAAGATGCAGGTGAAAGAAGTGGATGAGGTGGCAAGGAGTTGGGCTGCCTTTTATAATGGACACAAGCTGCATCATTTCCAGAGGCATCCTTTGCAGCAGTGATTATTTTGTGACAAGAACCTCTTGAATGCAGAACATCCCAGCTAATGTAATGGGCTGTGTGTTGGTTTCCTGTGCTGCTGCTACTTGTCACATCCTGATTTAAGTCACTCCCATAGCTCACAAATGACACCTTTTGAGTGGCAGGAAGAAAAACCCAAGCATTTCCAAGCAGCACATGTCAGTGTGGGCAAAACACTCAGTTCACATGCTGGAAGAATCCAGCAAAGGCAGAAGATATCAGCATGCTTAGTGGGGCATTGGTGTGAAACAACTAGAGCCTGTGTGCTGGATTTATGCAGTTGCCTGTGTGTATAGAGGTTTGCATGATTCCACAGATGTGCGTGAGCAGGTGAGAGTTTGTGTGACTTGTGTGTCCTCGTAACAACAAGTGTTCTGGTCACATCAGGGGCACTTGAGGATACCAATAGATGCTTGTAATCTCTGTCTTCCTGCTAACAGAGCTATTGGGAGGAGAGGAACTGGAAGGCACTTACAAATTTCATCAGGTTCAATTGTCTGATGTCGTTCGTGCTAGCCACAAGGAAAAAGCATGTTAATGAAAGCATTATCAAAATGTCTGTCAACACTGACTGGCATGGGGTATCATCCACATGTCCAGGAAGCCCGATCCAATGTTTGACCACTTTCACATAATTTTTTTTTTTTCCTCATGATACAAGTTGTAGCATTATTCTTCAGCTTGCCTATGCTCCTTGATGGATACTCTTGAGTCTGTTTAGAAAACAGTAAGAATCTGTGTCCTTGTACCAACCAGATCATGGTGATATTCTGAACTGCTTATATCGAGTAGGCGAGGGAAATTCTGCTTTGAATCAGCTTGTTTTGTGAAAGCAAATATTGTGTGAGTGAGGCCAGGAGCTAACTGAGCACTGTTGGATATGGGGTTCATGCGGTGAACAGTTGAGGAAGAGTGCTGACTTCATTCAGAGGGTTGTGCAACCACCACCACACAAATACTGAATGTGTGTGATGAGGTAGAATCCAATGTTAATGATTTGTGGGGAAGTATGGAATAT
>NW_011106925.1:0-419 GCF_000146605.3 Meleagris gallopavo
TGTGCGCATGGCGTGGGACGGCACTGGCAGAGCATCTGGAGCTTTTGTGGGTGCACTGCAGGTATCTGTGCGTGCTGGAGGAATGGTGAGATGAAGGAAAACTGATTCTTACATTCCATGTAAGATCTTCAAACTGAGAATGGTTTAGAGAAAGGGAATTATATGCTTCACGTTGAATTACTATGGGAAGGTGCGTGAGGTCCGCTAATTGTCTGTGAGCGTTGTGTTAGAGGATGGAGACGTGTTTTGATCTTGTTTTGTCTTCTGTCTCTCCACTTATTTTCCTGTGATTGCTTCAGCCTCAGATAAAAGGATTGGGGTATTTTTAAAGTCACGCAGCCTTGACCTGCTCACTTTGTCACCCAACTCAACTCAAATTCAAGAAATTCAAGAGAGTGAGAGGAAAGACAGCATTATTG
>NW_011106926.1:0-441 GCF_000146605.3 Meleagris gallopavo
TGCCAGTTCCTCAGCACAGAGAAGAGCAGCTCGTGAAGGTTCTCATAGATCTGCTCTTTCTCCATGGCAGGCCAGGGGCATTGCATTCCAGACGACAAGTGAATCTTCAGTCCATCCAGCCACTGTTTCACAACTGAAAAACAAAATTAAAAAAAATAATAATAATTAATTTTTTTTTCTTTTTCTTTTTTTTTAAAGTAAAAAGAGAGCGAGAGAAGGAGCCTGTGAGAGTCTGCAACAGGGCGAGGTGCAAGGGCTGTCCTGTCTGGGTCCAGCACTCACCAGCACAAGCGATGCGCAGGGTCTGGCCACTCCTCACCTGGCCCACCACACTGCGCAGGCCGGCCAGCATCAGCCACACGAAGGGGATGCACTGCGGAGCTGCAGAGAGGAAGGAGAGGGCCGACAGTCAGAGTCCCAGCAGCGAGGGAGGAGGGGCGG
>NW_011106927.1:0-538 GCF_000146605.3 Meleagris gallopavo
CTGCCAATATAAGGCTGTAGCTCTAAAGTTAATGGCTATTTAAATGCTGTCCACTGCATGAAAACTACTCAAACATAAGGATCATTAATTTAAAAAGCACCATTAATTAAAAAAAGAACAAATTATTACCCAGCTGCGTATCTCCCTTCATCCCAGGGTAGAGAGAGCATCAAGAAGAAACTGAATTTCTCCACAGTGTAGTAATATTTGACTCATCAAACTGTATGACAAGCTATTCAGTAGGCAGAGCTAACTAAGATGATGAAGGGGGGCCAAAGAACAAAAGGAGATGAAAAAACAGAAGCTTAACGAGACCACAACCCAACCCAAACGACACCTCCTTTGTTAGTCACAGGACAGTTTCTAGATTTACCCGCAATACACACATCTTCATCCAACATTCCATATTCTAAACCTCAAATAACTTACATATTAGAATACACAGATTTGGGTACTTATGACAAAAGAGAGCAGAAGGAAAAAAAAATAAATACAACAGAAGCAAAAAAGCACTGTTACCAATAGAAGACATCCAAAG
>NW_011106928.1:0-400 GCF_000146605.3 Meleagris gallopavo
AGGGTTGAAGTTACAGTTAGTTTAACAACAGTATGCTGCACTACAATTACAACTAGGGGCACTTTGAAAAAAAAAAAAAAAACAAAAAACATGGGACATTGTTTTAATGATAGCACTTAGGGTAAGAGACATTTGTAATATTGGCTTATTGGCTTAACGGTTTGGTTAATGTAATTATCATTAGAGCTTCCGTTAAGCTATGGCTTCAGGTCAAGATTAACATTAACACTGTCTCCCAGCCAATCCCAGAGAGCCAAAGGCAAGCAGAATACCTACAGAAAGCCACAACAAAGGCAAAGCAAAGCAGGCAGCCGAGGCAAGGGAAAGGCAAAAGCAAAGAGAAAGCAAAAGCAAAGCAAGGACAAAGAGAGGGCAACTGGGAAGGCCAAAACAGGAGGCC
>NW_011106929.1:0-1303 GCF_000146605.3 Meleagris gallopavo
GAATGCGTGATGTTGGGATGCGGAAAGCCCACGGCTGGCGATTCATTTCCATGTAACTAAGTGCTGACGTTGGTTTATCCCCAGTGGGGTAGGGAGAAAGGATTTTTCATGAAACTACCCCAAATGTTGAAGTCCCCACGTGTTTCAGCTATTACTCACGCTCTCTTAAAAGCAGCCTCTAAAAGAATAGGTCAGAGCCTCCCTTTATGGGAGTCGGCATGGTCCATTGGAGGAGAAAAATCAATTTGTACCAGAAGATTGTAATTAGTTTAGGAATTCAAAA
Organism: Meleagris gallopavo; assembly: GCF_000146605.3. NCBI lineage: Eukaryota > Metazoa > Chordata > Aves > Galliformes > Phasianidae > Meleagris > Meleagris gallopavo. The sequence goes on from NW_011106929.1 coordinate 284, forward strand.
ACCCAATGCAAATCTGGTTCTCAAGCAAACACCGTTTTATTGTGAATTCTGAGACAATGCTGCGCCTTTTGCTCTTGTTTCTCAACTGCCTTCCTACCTTCAAATTCAACAAAGTTCTCTGAATCAAGGGCCATACAAGTCCATGATGGTCTTGGTTCACGCTAAATAATCAGCGTGCTGAAAATCATCACAGGACAGAAATGTCCCCAGACAGCTGTGGCTTGGGCAATGATAAACCAGTTGATAAACCAACTGCAGAGTAGGCGGGGGATACACCCAACTTATTTGGGCCGCTGGACAGATGGGAGGCATGCAGCATCTGCTTTTTAGGTGTTTTCTGGCTTGTGGTCATTTTGTCAGCCTACATTTGAGCAGGAGCCGATCTCGGTTCTGCCAGGATCCACAAGTTAATCCTTGTTCCATGAGAGAGCCAGAGCTCGCATCCAGCCAGTTCCCTGGGGTGCAGAGAAAGAAAGTCTCTGAGAAATAAACACAGACACAAACAAACACCAGACTTGGCATGCAGCTTTGCAGGCAATAGGAATATCTTTTAGCTTCCCACCGAGGTAATTTGCCTGTGAGGAAGCTTTTCCACTCTGCCCCTTGGCTCCTGAGGAGAGCCTGCATGCCAAAATGCTTCGTGGCCCCTTGAGCTGCTCCTAGGCTGGGCCTTGTGGTTCAGTCTGGCCATCCCACCCTGCAGCTGCCTGGGTGCTCACTGCATTCCCACTGGGTGCTGGGGACCTGGGCTTTGCCTTTTCTTCTGCCCTGGTCTCCTGTGCATGGCACAGCCCTGTGCCCATGTGGGCTGCAGTACTCCTTGTCTTGTCTCATATGAACACAGCCTGTGTGGCCTCTCATTAGTTGTGCTCCAAAGCATTTATTGAAAAGGGAATCATAGAATTGTGGAATCATAGAACAGCCTTGGCTGAAAAGGACCACAATGATCATTTAGTTTCAACATCCAGTGCCATGTGCAGGGTCACCAACGACCAGACCAGGCTGCCCAGAGCCACATCC
>NW_011106930.1:0-1153 GCF_000146605.3 Meleagris gallopavo
AAGACCAAAAATGATGATTAGGGATGGGTGTTTAAAGATGCCTGTGGGGGTTGTTTGAATCTGTGTCTTTAGAGAGTTTAGCTGCTGCTGTGTTATAACGAAACATATAGCAGAGGATGTTTCTGGGCACTAGAACTCCACTGCTTCTACTTTTCTTTAGTTAGAATGGGCACTGGCATGGCTTTGGCCATGTGTGGGTGTGCAGTCCCAAACAGCTGCAGGCTATGACAGGGCAAGGACAAGTAGTCTCCGTGCTAAGGTGGGTGTAAATGTTTTTTAATAGATGGTCATGGCTCTTCTGTGCAGTTAGCTGGCTTCAGTGCCAGAGAGCAGCTCTGTGCTTCTCAGTTCACTGTTCATTGACAGCTTTTCTATTCAGGCTATCGCTTTGGGTTTCTTTGGAACTGTGAGTCAGCTCATTTCCAGGCTCTTAAGTGTTAGAATAGATACGTGGTAGAGGAGGAACCTGTACTTAATGACCTCATGAAAGTTCAATGTGCTAGTATCACACTGGCTGCTATGAGAAATAAGGCAATGTTTGACTGATGTAACCTTGAGATTGCAGCTTCTCTTCCTGTAATCACTGGTCCCAGTTTTCAACATAACATCCAACTTCTGCAAGACAAAGAGGAGTCCAAAGAATCAGAGCTTCCCTGGTGTCGTCAAATTACTCCTCAGAGGGCAACCTATGCCAGCAGTGAAAAAGGAAGAAGTTGGACAATAGAAAAGTTTAATTCCATGAGTTTCATACTTAACACAATTCATACATTCAAAAGGCACATAATTATTGGCAGTAGCTTTAATTCTGGCACTTCCTGGTTTTGTAGTCCTCATAATTCAGATTTCATTCTTATACAGGCCCAACCATAGACGCTATTAGTGTTAGTGTGTGGACTGTTCCATAGATGGGTTTACACTAGCAAATACAAGTGGTATCAGGTTATCTCTTGCATGTTGTCACCTTAGGGCTGGTATTCGCTGCTGCAGTTTGAGGTGCTGCTCCTGTAGAGCGCAACAGCTGCCATACCTTCCTGTTGGCAGACTGGCCGCTAGAGGGGAAGCTGTACTTTGGCAGATTGCAGATGTGTGCTGGCAGAGGAGGCATAGAGAGGCTTGGAAATTCTGTGATATTGACCAGACTGTCCTTCTTTAT
>NW_011106931.1:0-760 GCF_000146605.3 Meleagris gallopavo
TCAGCATACCATAAAGTAGTCCACACAACAGTCAAGTCTGAATCACTTAATGTAATCAAAGCATTTGGCAACTGAAAGTATAAACAAACGCTAAATAAACAATAATAACAGTAATTATGATAGGGAAAAAAAAAACAATGCAGATTGAGTGAATAAGGAGGAAAAGAAATATTCTCTTGAAGAAAGACAACTTTAGAAAGATACCACAGATAGCTACAATTTGAATTATTTTCTTCTGGGACAAATGTGATAATTATGTTCCTGTTTGTATCTACCTATAAACTTTTATCAAAATCCAGATAATTGTGTTGTATGCCAAAACATTTCAAGTTACTAACAAGTATGCAAGCAGTTCTCAGCATCACTCTTTGTACAAGTGGGTGCTTTGAACACAGGCAGAACCATCTATGATGAAAAGTCCTCCCACTCCCAGTGATCTTCAGAGGCAGCAAATATCACCGCCATCCTGATTAAAAAAGTATATTTACTCAACACCAACTCTATAATAAGCCTTTAAAAGCAAGCTGTGTAGCATATTTAGGAATGGATATAAGCCTCTGAGATGTATTCATAACTACATCTCGCATATTTGTACATAATCATAAATGTGGCTATTTGAGATAGTGTTTTTCTCACACATATATTGCAGTTTGATGTATGAGTGCATTATTATTATTATTTTATAAAGGAAAAGCAGAACCAACATGCAAATGAAAGTTGAACTATCCATTTCAATCTATCGCTTCCATGAAAAAAAAAA
>NW_011106932.1:0-1555 GCF_000146605.3 Meleagris gallopavo
GAACACTGACAGCACTGCAGCAGTAGCAACTACAACTTAGACAACGTACATCATCATGTTAGAATTAATTTACTACTTACAAACAAATAAAAAAATAAAATAAAAATAAAAATATAATATTAAAAAAAAACAACACATACTGATCAATTTTGGCTCTATGTAGCAAATACTACCAGAAATATTTTGTCATAATTGCATTTCCAGCCTTCTGTGTGAATGACAAAGCAAAAGATATCCAACATGGCAGAAGCATCCCTATGAATCATTGAGGTTAGATGCAAAAAATATCAATTAATTCTTAAACCAACACTGTTATCAGTTGATGCAGCCTTGTTCCATAGAATACATTTTCTAGAACTCTGTCGGATACTTCAGTGTCTCAAACAAAAGGACTATCACAGTTGCCCTTTCAGGTTATCCATAGCTAGATAAAGCACTCACTGATAAATAATCTACATTTTCTTTTAATTTACTTTCTGTAGTGAATTGACCTCTGCCAGCTGCTAGATGTCTATCCAAGTGCTCACTCATTACCCATCCTCAACAGGACAGATGAGAAAATATGATGAAAAACCATGTGGGTCGAAATAAAGACATGGAGATCACTTACCAATTACTGTCAGAGGCAAAAAAGACTAAACTACTGGGATATTAATACAATTTATTGTCATTTAAAATAGAATAGGACACTGAAAAATAAAGCAAGAAACAAAACTTGAAACACTTCCTACTCACCTCTACACTTCCTCACACCTTCCATTTCACTCCTCCATTCCCACTTTCCCTCTCCCAATCTTGTTGTGTGACACAAAGGGATGGGGAAGAGGGGATTATGGTCAGAAAACCATAACGATTTATCTCTGCCTCTCATTCCTCCTCACATTTTTCCTCAGCATGAGCCACAGACCCTTCAGGAAATATCCACCTGATTGACTGTGACTCACTTCAATCTGCTCCAGTGTAGGATTCTCCATGACCTGCAGTGTGGATTTGCTCTGATATGGTCCTCTCTGCAGGTTACAGGATAACTTCTCCAAGATAGCTTCTCCACCGTGGACATCTCCACAGGTTGCAAAAGAACATCTGCTCCTGGAGCACCTTCTCCATTCCTTCTTCACTGACCTTGGTGTCTGCAGGATTGTTTCTCATTTGTGTTTTTTCAACTTCCTCCTCACTGCCATGCAACATTACACTCTTTCTTAAATACACCTTCCAAATGCTGCCATCTTGGCTTCTGGGCCTAGTCGTACCCTGCAGTAGGGCCATTGGAGTCCTTCATGACACAGCTCCAGACTCGCCTCACAAAGGAGCCTTACAGTCTCTGTCACCATCACCTGGGCTCTTGTAGCCTATACAACTGTAAACATCTGACAAGACTTTAAAAAAAAATCTTCCTCTCCTTAGTGTATCTTGGCCCAAATAACATGCATGGTAATATTTTAATGCTGCTTTTTGCCTCTGGTAATTCTTTGGTTTTACTTAGTTAAGGTAAAAAATTTAGTGTTTTGAAATGTCTTTTTATGATAGAGTAAGTTCCCTTCCTTGTTCTTGCAAC
>NW_011106933.1:0-707 GCF_000146605.3 Meleagris gallopavo
TTTCAGCTGGCCTTTACTGAGTACTCATATAGGTTGGTGATTTTGGGTTCGAGTCCCATCTGGGTTTGCCAAATGGTCATCTGAAATCTGGGAAGAAAACTCTTTAACTTCAATATGGTGTTAGAAAGTGGCATTCGTTTATTCCTCACGATAAGCACCGAACGACTTGACAAACAAACGTGCACTCTCAGATTTCAGGTTCTACATTTAGACAATTAAGACATACCTATGCAATATTTTGGCATACATGTTCACTCTTTTTCAAGGTCTCATAGATATGTGCTAATGTGCCTTTGGGCATGCTCACTTGTATTCAGGATGATTGAGTGCCCACCTGCTTCTTCAACTTTTTTCACCATCAGCTTCATCAATGAACCCTTAGATCCACTTTTGTTCGCTTTTCCCCAGTTTTGAAGACTTCCATTGCTTATTAGCCCACAGTGAACCACTTTTTAAAAACGATGTATGTGGAACCTGAGGAAAATGTCCTTGCATATTTTGAGGCAAAAGATAAAAGTATTCTGTTGTGACTAGTACTTCTCATGAGGCAAAATCATTGAGGTGGAAGATAAAAATATTCTATTATGTTCCCAGTGGAAAATTATTGAGGAAAAAAGACTGTTCGTGTAAACACTAAAACTGAAATGGAAAGTTTTATAACTATCACTTATGGATTCCTTTTGATAAACTAATATATTGGTTCTTAA
>NW_011106934.1:0-684 GCF_000146605.3 Meleagris gallopavo
GAGCATCATCTCCATCACCTGCAGCATAATTCCCTTTGCAAGCCAAGCAGCACATCTACTTTCTGCTTTAGTAGAAAAACCATTTGCAAAAACCATTTGCTAACTCCCATTATCCAATATTTAGCAGTGCACAGCAATAAACAAAATGTTAGAGATGAGAGTACACGCCATGCACGTTGTGAGGCTGCATTCAAAATGCAGAGGCTGTCTGCAGTGGGAAGCAGAGCTCTGTGCAGCTTTCAGGTGCGTTCTGCTCTCGATCAAAGCCCAATTAGATTCCTGTTCTGGGGAAAACAGCTCTTTGAGGCATAGAGACGGAGCGCTCTACCTGCACAGAGAGTGACTGTTGCTTGTCACGAAGACAGACATGGCTACCAAAAGGTGCAGGTCATTATCTGTCCCAGTTATTCTCCTTCCACAACCCAACGTAATAAAGACCAACCGCACCATCACCCACAGCCTCCAATGGTGGCACTATGGGGCCAGGAACCCATGGATGGAGGTGCCCCCACATCTCACCCATCCCCACGCTTCATTCCAGATGGAAAGCATTCCCTGGTTTACAGTTCCAGCCACCCACCCCAGCCCTGCAGCCACTCCAGAAAAACGTCCATTCTCATCGTTCCTCTTGGTTTCAATCCGCAATCCAGATTTGCCCTGAGACCTCTGAGTACATTTTCCTTT
>NW_011106935.1:0-716 GCF_000146605.3 Meleagris gallopavo
AGAAACCTCATAAGTTTTTATATTTTTTATCACGCTTTCCCCTTTATTGAGTTTTATTCCCTTTTTATTGCCAATAACAATCCATAGTAAGATGATTCCATTGTAAAATTGCAAATCATAAATTCCCTACTACTGTTTTTTTTTTTAATTATTTCTGCTGATGTGTACAGAAACACATCTGAGAATAGAGTAACAGATTTTTTTTATTGATTTACTAGAACTTTTACTATTATTATTATATTAGACCTAAATTCTGAAAACTTACCTGTTGATCTTTAAAATTTGTGATCCAAGTTTCAGGTAAATTTCTAGAGGGTATGAAGTCTACTACTAGGAATTTAAAAGACCAGAAGACAGCTCATTGGCTTATCAGTTACAGAAGCTTTAAGCACTTTGAAGTACAGGACATCTACTGACCAATGCAATTGGAATACCAATAAGCTCATAAAAAGACAGAGAAAAAATATGAATTATTTGTATGTTTCCATTCTCTCTGAACTGTCATCTCACATCTCAGTAACACCAGTGTGAATGATGTCATGGTTTCATGATTTTTCATTATCGGTATTCCACATCATAACATCATGCAATGTACTGGGGGTTTGACTGCTGATGCTCAAGTTCCGGGTGCCTGTCCAGCGGAGAAGAGCAGCTACGTTTCCCCAGGGGGCTTTGCGGTCAGCGAGGAGATATAACTCCCGGCAAGGTCACCTGAT
>NW_011106936.1:0-712 GCF_000146605.3 Meleagris gallopavo
TGCACACAAATGAATAATACAACACGGGCAGTCAAGGGGCTATCTGTATTATCCTCATAGATATTAAGTAGTCTACCTACTGTATGCCACAAGGAATTCTGTTCCTTCCAAAACTCACTTTTCAGGGCAAGACCATTTTGCCACTTACCTTACCAGATAAGTTTTCTGCAAGTGGTCCAGACTTCTAAAATAGATACTATCTATAGTTTACATATCTTACACTTATATGCATGTGTGCTAGTATGCATGTATATGCATATTCATGTATTCACAGTGCATGTAATCATTTTTACTACATACTTGTGGTAAAGATTAAAGAAAAGTATACTGTTAAAGACTTATTTCCACTGATAGTGAAATAGCCTCTGAGACTCGCTCACCTGTGCTGGCATCAAATTGATCAGGCTCTCAAGAAACAAGTACTTGTGGGTGAGGATTTCACTTTGTGTAAAACCACATGACTAATGTTAATGTTTCCACATCTGCTAATGAAAAGATAGCAGCAGATGGTATTCTCCAGGAAGATGCAAACGAGATATGCCTTCTCAGCTTATAGAACATAATCCAATTTGAAACCAGAAGTTCTTTGAAAATATAAGTGCAATTCTGAGCTTGAAAATAAATAAGCCTTCTGGAATTATTCAGAATGTATCTAATTTTGGCTGCACCAGGATTACCGCACATCTTTCATAGTGTCCTGCAGCTTCATTTG
>NW_011106937.1:0-820 GCF_000146605.3 Meleagris gallopavo
GAGGGAAGACATTTCACTATTGTTTAATCCAATATAAATTGGACCCACTTCAATATCAATTAATTATTTAACTGGAGACTCTTCAACATGAGAAAGAAATATTCTGCCTCCCATTACGCACTTATTAGCAAACAGATTAGAAATGTGGTCTCCCTGAGTAAGCCTTCCCAGAGACAACTGTGCACATCTGTGCTGCTGCAAGACTGATAATATGACCAAAGTAAGAGTCTTTTGAGCAAAAGTTCCCAAGGGGCCAAGAAGCAAAGAAGCAAAATTACTGTTGCTTCCCCATGTGTTGAGCAGTACCCAGGCTTCAGAGTACTGGTGCTCTCTCTGATGCAGGAACGGAGCAGTGGGGTCCAAAGCAACGTACCCAATGGCAGGGAGGGCTGTGCTGCTGCCAGGACCTGCTGCCTTTCTCTCCTTTCTTTAGAGGGAATTTTATTCATACGTACATTAGAGACTTTACCACTGCTCTGGGAGAATAACAGGATCTTAAAATGAGTAGGTATCACTGTAACACCAATTTCAAATCATTTTGTGTGTGATTGAGTGGTATGAAGGAGTTTCAGCGTAAATAATGTGTGGTAGTAATTTGATCTCATATCCGTAGGGGGCCTGATTCTCTTCTCATGTAGATCAGTTTTACTTTCATGTATCTCCATTAGTTTCAGCATTTATTCTTGCATGAGTGACAGCAGAATTATGCCTACCATAATCATACATGAAGTGAAAAAATCCGACTTGACTGATTTCTAAGTATTAGCCACAAATACTAGAAGCCAAAGGAGACTCTCAATGACAGCAGCCTAACAAGTCT
>NW_011106938.1:0-585 GCF_000146605.3 Meleagris gallopavo
ATTGCTTGTATATTATTCTTCTTCTTCCTTTAAAAAAAAGAAAAAAGTAACCACCAAAAAACCTGTTCCTTCCCGAGTTTCCAAAATTTAAGCAAATCACATCTGAAAGCAAAATGCTTTTCATCTCCATCAAAACTTTCAGCAGAGGAAAATGATTTCCTTTCTCCCACCTTCTTTCATTTTGTGATAGGCTCTAATCAACATCCCATGTGCTAAACTCCTTTGAAAATCCAAAGTGGAATCATGTGATTCAAAATACTTAAGTCCCATTCACTTTCAGTAGTCTTTATCCTGAAGATACTTTTCTCTTTGGAAACTCTGGCACATAATAGGTAAACATTATCTCCCTTTTTTTGGCTCTTTAATACTTGGGTCTTTCTATCCTTCTGCCTGCACCTTTTTAAGACCACACAAAATTGCATCCGTTTTATACTATTCTCCCCTCACTCTTTCACTTTCTTCCACTGGATCATACATAGACTTCTGTATTCAGTATTCCCCAGATCCACTCATTACTCCTTAAAACATTTTTAGTTCTTCTAGCACTGAGTGTTAGTTATGAAGGCTCTTTGATCTCTACAGCAC
>NW_011106939.1:0-727 GCF_000146605.3 Meleagris gallopavo
GAGATCTTTACCTCTTTTCTCCTAGATCTATCAGTTCTGCATTTTCTGATAGCAGTTCCACTTTCAACTTATCCCACCCATTGGAAAACCTTTATGGAGCTCTTCATCCATAGGACAACCCGTACAAGCAGACTGCATTTTGGCTTCAAACACTCTAACCTCTATGCCTCTGCTCTATGTGTTATCCCTCTCCTTGAACCTATTTGGCTTTGTAATCATGTGCCTCATGTTTGCTGAATTCGGCAAAACTCTTTTGGACTTCCCATCAGGATAATGTCATACTTTTGTTTTGTGAGAGAAATTGCAGTGAACAGGAATAGATTTTGTGTTGGTACTTTTTATATTTCCTACATACCTAATCATTCTAGGGATGTGCATTGGTAATGAATACCAAAGGAACTGTCATTGTTGTGTTTAAGATCTTGTGTTGAATCAAAAATCAGCAAGAATATTTGTGTGAAGTATGCTCCTATGCTAGTCATGTAGAAATTAGATGCTCTGTGCAGCATTGCAATGGAGAGAATCTCTCCCAGACAAAAAAAAAGAAAGGAGAGGGGAGGGGAGTGGAAGAAGAAATGAGAAGGAATTAGCACATTAAGGACCTTTATGGATTGAAGCAGTGACTACCAGTGTTCCTTTCCTGTTTGATTTTAGATTAGCACGCAAATCCAAAAGTTGGTTCCACTTAGAGATGACAAACTCCTTCTTTTACTCTTCTTTTCTTCAG
>NW_011106940.1:0-777 GCF_000146605.3 Meleagris gallopavo
CAGCTGCTGTGAATAACGTCAGGCTTGCTCCTATTAAAGGAGATGAAGAAATTAGTGAAGAGGCACCTGTGAACTATGGTGTTAGTAGATATGTAGATATTTTCTAACAGGTATTAGCAGATATTAGCAGAATGCTATCCTGAAGTGAGCTGGTATTACCAGATCATGGATGGTAGAAGTATCACACAGCCTCATAGTTTAATTTGCTTTTCAACTCTTTACAAATAATTTACTTAATATTTACAAAATGGCAGCATCATCACACTGAGATTATGAACCTGTGATTTATATTGATGGTGCTTTCTGTGCGTGCTGCAATCAAGAAAAGTCAAGAGTACATGCATCACAAGCCTGAATAAATTGCAAATCCACATCAGACTGATCTAGCCAGAGGCACCTACAGTTGCTAAGAGGTTAAGGTTGTCTGCTTAAATCACAGTTTGCCCTGAGCTGGGAAAAGCCTTGTGCAATCCTGGATACACCAGCACCAAGGTGTCTCTCCTGCCAGGTCTCAGAGCACGTGCTGCTGACACTGGCCCTGTGCTTTCTTTACTAGTATTCCTGTTTCCAGCATCATTCTTACTGCCACAGTTTCCTGTTGCACCCACTGTCCTTGTGACTGACAGTAATTCAGTCTGAGCAGAACTTTAAGCAAAGGTGGTGAATGTATTACACAACTCAGAAAGCTCTCTGGTGGTATGGGCATTGTAGAAAGATGGAGCGTGTAAATGCTGTTGAGCCTGGTAGGAATTAAGATTTTTGGAGTGTTAAGTATAC
>NW_011106941.1:0-787 GCF_000146605.3 Meleagris gallopavo
CCCCAGCTGCCACAGAGCAGTTTGAAATACTGTCAAATAGCAAAGCCTCACCAAAGCCACCAGCAAAGTGTTTCTTAACCCCTGGCTGCCTCTGTCAAGTTTATGTCCCACTAAGTGCTTCAGTGGCTATAGAATGTCCAGCAGAGTGGTACGTTGTTCATTTATTTTCCCTAGGACTTGGTCTTCACATGTACATTGCCCTCAAGAGCATGACTTGGTTCCACCAATATAGCTTCATTCAGCCTTTAAGGCAACCACAGGAAGTAATTTCTTACAGCCCAAAGATTTCAACTTACTCTGGCCTTCAGAGCTCCTCAGTGCTTGCATTCTTGGCACAGTGTTCTGGGGGTGATGTAAATGTGGATCTTATGATTACATCCTGATCAGTGTGCCCAAATGGGGGCCCAAGCACTTCCTGCACTGCTGAGAATAACTCCAACATGCACACAGTTTTATTATTTCATCTCTGTCTGTAATTTTTTTTTTCATTTCTCCCCACACGCACCCTGGTTTTGGCTGCAACAGAAAATAATGGGTCTGTGGGTGGATTCAAGATGTCAGATAGAGAGAACGAGCACCGCTGCTCACTTTGTAGTAAGGCAGGGAACGGTATTAAAGCAGCAGATATCAAGGAGCAGGGCTGCAGCAGCAGTAGCTCATCCAAAGCAATAACAACGCATGAAGGCAAGCCATGGCAACTGAAGGAAGGCTGGAATCTAGCATACCCATGGTCTTGTTCTTATTATTACAACACAGCGTGACTAAAAATATCAAACCAAACAAAAGA
>NW_011106942.1:0-634 GCF_000146605.3 Meleagris gallopavo
AAGAGGTGGTAGATGCCCCATCCTTGGAGATGTTCAAGGTCAGGCTGGATGGGACTCTGTGCACCTGAATGAGCTGTAGATGTGTACCTGTTCACTACAGGGGAGTTGGACTCGATGACCTTTAAAAGACCCTCCCAACTCAAACAATGCTATGATTCTATATTATTTGATTGATTCTTTAGCAAAATATTAGACAGAAATGTAATTATTTTATTCCTAAGAAGATTTCCAGTAATTTTCCCTTAAAAGCAATTGCACTGGAGCAATTTTTAATTCTCCTATGTGCCAGACCTGGGCAAAGATTGCTGGATGCACTTGGGGATCTGTCAAGAGTTTTCTGCAAGATTGTGAGCAGCCACTTGCTCTACCTCTGGCCAGCAGGTGCTGCATCACTCTGGGGGTGATCACAGAATCATAGAATCATAGAATGACCTGGGATGTAAAGAACCAACATGATCATCTAGTTTCAAACCCCTGCTACGTGCAGGGCCAGACCAGGCTGCCCAGAGCCACATCCAGCCTGGCCTTGAATGCCTCCAGGGATGGGGCATCCACAACCTCCTTGGGCAACCTGTTCCAATGTGTCACCACCGTCTGTGTGAAAAACTTCCTCTTAATATCTAATCTAAATCTC
>NW_011106943.1:0-816 GCF_000146605.3 Meleagris gallopavo
TAGTATACACTTCATCTTAAAAGAAAGGCTTCTTCTGAAAACCAGCTATAACAGTTAGTACATTAACACTGACAACTATATCTGCTTTCAGCCCTGGAACACATTTCTACTCAGAGCTCCCAGACAATGCAAAGGCTGAAGGAAGATCACCATCATTCCAGAACAGAAAACAGCAGGAATTAGTTATACAAGCTCCTAGACTTGAGGTTCTGGACTTCAAGTCTCACTTTCCCAAAAACACAGCAGAAATGAAGACACACTGGAATCTTGACTCCAGCATCTCACAACCATAATCTGTCTCCAGTACTTTCCAGGGTGGCAGATCTGCCTAGTCCCATCTACCGCTTCTGCCAGCCCCATCTCATCACACTTCCAAAACAAAATCAATTCCGTCCAGTGAACCTGCAGAACCCTTAAATAATGAAAAAGATTGTACCTGAATACAGCACAGAACTCAAAGTACCATCAAGCAGTTAACACAAGCAGAAAGCTCCTGCTCAGCTTCACGCTTTCCACATCACCAACATCATTAATCTCTGAGCTTACCTGTAGCAGCCATACAGTTGAGAGTTTGCAGTGAATTCATAGTCATCCAGACATTTCCATCACATGGGTAGCAAGTCTGAGTGCTGTTAACTTCTTTCTGGAAGCAAAGGGGAAAAAAAGACTCGTGAGCATTTACTGAACACAAGTTAACACATTTTCATTAATAACTAGGGGAAGGGAACAGAAAAATGAGAAAGAAAGCTTCAAATCATTTCAATGATCCTCAAGCCCATATATTTGCACGTGTAAGGGTAACATAAGGATACTATA
>NW_011106944.1:0-526 GCF_000146605.3 Meleagris gallopavo
GATCCCCAGCCCTCTCTCTATCCCAAGCCAAGCCAACCGTAGAGATGAAGGAGGGGAACTTGACCATTTGCTACCACCTACCTCCTTCCCAGTGCAATCAGGTATAAAACTGTAGCACCCTGTCAATCTTTAAAAAGCACAGTACTGTGCTAGTGACAATGGGAAAAGAACACAATATAAAGCTATTACTGAGTAACACAGACAATACTCCTGGGCTACAGCAGGGTCTGCTTATGGCCTCTCCAGCTCTACTGAGTACATGCTCAGCAATTTCTGATGTTTCAAGTACCATGGCCTACGTACCCTGGCTAAGAGTGTGTTCTCTCCAAAATACGTGATAAAACATGGGTACAAACTCGGCAGCACACCAGAATCCTAATAAACCATCCAAAAGAGAAAAAACAAAATTTTTGCCATAGTACAACCAGAACTCAACATCCAGAGATCTAGGATCAGGTCACAATTCATCATTTCATTTGTTTCTCATTGGGATTCCCTCACCTTTTGCTAGAAGAAGCATCATGCA
>NW_011106945.1:0-735 GCF_000146605.3 Meleagris gallopavo
ACTAGACCAGCTTGCTCAAAGCCCATCCAGCCTGGCCTTGAACACCTCCAGGGAGAGGGCATTCACAGAATGTTCCAGAGTTTCATCATCTTCACAGTAAAGAATTTCTTCCTAATACCTATACCTAGTCTAAATCTACCCTTTGCCAGTTTGAGGTCATGTGTTCCCCTTGAGCTGTCTCTATATTCTCTTATAAAAAGTCCCTCCCCAGCTTTCCTGGAGGCCCCTTTCAGGTACTGAAAGAGTGCTATAAAGTCCCCATGGAGCCTTCTCTTCCCCAGGCTTAAGAGCCCGAGCTCTCTCAGCCTTTCCTCATAGGGAAGTGCCCTCTGATCATCTTTGTGTCCACTGCCTATATTGCCTACAAAGATGTTAAATAACACTGCTCCCCACACCGATCCCTGAGGAACACCACTTGTCACTGGTCTCCATTTGGACATCGAGCCACTGAACACAACTCTCTGAGTGCAACCATCCAGCCAGTTCCTTATCAAGTGAGTGGTTAATCCATCAAGTCCACTCTTCTCTAATTTACCGACCAGAAGGTCATGCAAGACAGCATCAGATGCTTTGCACATCCAGGTAGATGGACTTCAACTTCTGTGAACAGAAGTCTGTAAAAAATGAACACTTTGAGCTTTTTGTTTTTTTAATCACAAACTTTAACTGTAGTCCTAAATTAACCATTAAATTGAGTATCCATTTTCTATTTCATTTGTGAAGTTACATAAATTA
>NW_011106946.1:0-703 GCF_000146605.3 Meleagris gallopavo
AGCTTTGTTACAGGTTTTCATCACATTTTCCAATAAATCATTAGTATCCATATGTTCAACCCTATCTGGCTATGATTACAGAATGTATGGCTTGATCCCAAAGCTATTTGGGCCAGTTAAGGTCTTCATTTGGATTTAAAAGGAGTTTTGGACCATTGTCTCTATCATAGGGCCAGTAAAATTTCTAATTGACACCTTCAAAGATTTCTGATACTGACAGATTTCATTACTCAAAAGTGCCATCAGACCAGCAAGAGCCTTCCAGAACTGGAGCCCTTTACAGCGCAATGGCTTGGCTTGCTCAGGAGTTGCTGTTATTCAAGGTTGCACTGTTTTCCAGCATTTTGTTCTTAATTGACCTGGGTGCAGGCAGCCTTAATACATGCAAATGTGAGCTGCTATATTCAGAAAGAAATTTTTTTGCCCGGAAATATGCAGGACAGAAAAGAGTTGCTGTATGCAATGCCTCCACTACCCGCCTCTACCTGCTTAATCTCTTCCATGGTTTCCAGCTGTATCCTCTCCCCAGAAATACTTTTCTGTGAAGAGGAATGTGCAGCCTTGCTGGAAAAAATTTCAACCACCTGCATTCAGACTTGGAATTGTAACTAAAGACTGATCCTAGACCACAGAGATATGAGTATTGTTCCCACATGGATCTCCCCATGAAAGGAAGGTGCAACTCAGATAGTCAAAATTATGC
>NW_011106947.1:0-479 GCF_000146605.3 Meleagris gallopavo
TCTGCTCTTAACTTAGGAACGGCTTACAGTGTTGTATTTGTATGCAATCATACACTGTGAAGGAAAAAGAAAAAAAAAGGCTTAGCTTGTTGATCCATTTCTATCATAGCGTGGCTCGGATGGTAAAGGACCTTAAAGATCATCTAGTTCGAACACCTGTGCCACGGGCAGGGCTGCCACCCACTCCGTCGGGCTGCCCGGAGCCCCATTCAACGCGGCCTCGAACGCCTCCGGAGACGGGGCCGTCACGATTTCTCCGGACATCCCGTGCCAATGCCTCAACACCCCGAGTAAAAAATTCCTGCCTCCTGGTATCTCCCCTCTTGTAGTTTAAAGCTATTCCGCTTTGTCCTGTCACTATTAGGCTGTGGCGGAAATGCTAAGTCAGGGCTGGGACCGGTGATTGAGCACCTGGCAGGAAGGCGGGGACCCAGGGGAGCTCAGGTGCACGTAATGCAGCTGAGTGACAGGAAGGGATG
>NW_011106948.1:0-504 GCF_000146605.3 Meleagris gallopavo
CACAGCTTTAGCAAAGTAAGTCAACACTTTAAAGATGTGCCTTATTTTTAAATAAGGGTGGTAGAAAATAATTGTAAGTACTGTGTGAGAGGTCCCCAGCTTTCTGTCATATATTTTATTCAGGTTTTTCTTAATCTAAGTATATTATTGAGACTCTGAAAAGAATTGCATAAAAGAGCTGCCTTTACATTTTGTAAATACATTTAGAAAGAGAGTACTTTTCTGGGAGGATATAAATTTGATGTACATCACAAATGTTTAAATGCATGATTTCAGAGTAGGATAAATCTTGTGAATGTATTGCTCATTTCTGGTGCTGATGATCTCGACAAACACAAG
Organism: Meleagris gallopavo; assembly: GCF_000146605.3. Taxonomy (NCBI): domain Eukaryota; kingdom Metazoa; phylum Chordata; class Aves; order Galliformes; family Phasianidae; genus Meleagris; species Meleagris gallopavo. The sequence continues at coordinate 340 of NW_011106948.1, forward strand.
CGTGTCAGAACGCATGCTCTGTATTTCCTGCATGTGTTAGTAGGAATAACAATTCTTTAAAAAAAAATATAAAAAAAAAAAGAACAACAAACACAAAAGACATCATTTAGACAGACCGGGCACCAAACACATCATTCCTTTGTAATTATTCCCATAAAATCATTG
>NW_011106949.1:0-409 GCF_000146605.3 Meleagris gallopavo
TTCCATTTCATGGTCACCCACTATTTTTTTGAGACATCCGATCAGTGCTGTCAAGTATTCCGTGGGTAGATGGGACAAGCCAGGGTAAGGATGTGCTATCAGATTTTTGGGCTGCTCCTGAAAAGCACTCCAGAGTTCACTGCCATTAGCATCTGGGGACTCGTCATCAGCGATGGAATAAGCCAGATAGATGGCAAAATTCAAAACGTTTTTGGTTTGGACCTTTGAGATCTGGAGCTCTGCTATGGAGTGCCAAAGCAAAGCTGTCCCAAAATTGACCTGAAGCAACGTCTTGTAATTTCTGCTGTAGTTCTGCAAGTTCAGGCCAGAGAAGTTTTCATTTGCTACACAGCCTGTGTTTGGTTTAGTTGGTTTTTTTTTTTTTCCCTCCAAAAAGCAAACTGTGAAA
>NW_011106950.1:0-595 GCF_000146605.3 Meleagris gallopavo
TGAATAGACTTTCATCAACATAATTGGTGAAGATCGTTTTGTGCAAGTAAAATTCCAAGATGCTGAGTTTCTGCCTCTATAGTCACGTCTGCATGGCATAGTATTTTTCAGCACTTCAGCTTGAAAACTGGAGGCATAAGGCCAGAGTTTCTGTAGGTCAGCTCTTCATTTCTGAACTTGTCACTGGAGAAAGAGCAGAGACAGAAGAATAGCAGGAGGTAGAATAAATAACTCCATAACTCCAGGGGACACTATTTTGAAAGAAAGTCAAACACTGCTGTGAAGAGTAGCTAGAAGAAGTAGAGTAGCTATGTACAAGTTCCTCATATTGCGCGTGTTTGACAAGTCAGGGTTCTTGGTAGGGATTCTTGAGCTGAGTGAGGGTGGGTCATTGTTCTGCTGACTCTGGGCTCTGTTCCTCGAAGTTGTCATCAAACAGGAAAGAATTTCCCTCATTCTCTGACAAACTTCCTCTTTATAAGGGATTAAAGAACAGAGAATTTTACTGAGAGGAAAAAGGTATAAACAAAAGTTTTCAGTACTTTAACCTCATTCACCAGAGTTGCTTATAGATGTTTACCTTATTTCACAAAGA
>NW_011106951.1:0-422 GCF_000146605.3 Meleagris gallopavo
GGCGAAGCGCTCTCTCAAAGAACTGTAAAGTCCTTTCACATCATCCTTCAGCCAGTTACACAACTGGAAGTTCCCGATTGCATTGATTAAAAAATGCAACTATTCATAAAGTAGGAACAGCTCACACAAATAGTTGTAAGCTGCACGCCATGACGCTCTTTGTCTCCCAGAGCAATTTCCTTACAACATTCAAGTAAATGTTAGGATTTTGCTTGGCTCCAAGACAAGCCATCATCAAACCGCTTCTTCTCGTAGACAACGTTCCAATGCATCGCATTCTGATCTCCCTTCTTTTCCCATATGAAGTCACCGATGGCTGTAAAAAATATACCTGTAACAGTGTGCATATAAAAACATTCATAGTTCTAGCATTGTAAGAAATGAAAACAAGTGTAGTCCAACTTTCAGGATTTTAAAGTAAG
>NW_011106952.1:0-393 GCF_000146605.3 Meleagris gallopavo
AAACAGAAGACTCAAGCAGATAGCTTTGCAAAAGTCTGAATAAACAACCTCACGGGTCTTCAGAAAGTGCATGGAAGGGAGGCGAATTGTCTGCAAAATGTGCAGGATTATTTGCATCTCAATGTCTTCTGTGAATCATTGCCATTTCAGTAGTGAGTGTTTCTCCAAAGGACAGCTCACAAGTTTACCGTTTGAATGAGCCATTGCTGCCATCTCCACCTAAGCTACCGCTGTTGCTGCTAAACTATTTACTTTATCTTATGTCCTGGGGCATTTCTAGGTAAATACCCCTGGATTTGATCTACATACATTAATTCAGAAGTAGTCATAGCCCCAGAAAGGTGATGGGCTTTCTTCCCGTGAATGGGCAGTCCACAACTGGATCACTTCAGC
>NW_011106953.1:0-579 GCF_000146605.3 Meleagris gallopavo
ACATTTTTATCTATGGATTATGACTAGTATTTCCTCCTGTCTTTCTCATCTGTGCCCATGACTTACACTTCAAAGGAAGTGAGCAGAATAGACCTAACAAACAAATGGGTTGTGGCAAGTAAAACTTCTCATGAAGAAACAGCAGCCTACAACTTAGAGTATTGTTTCAAAAGAGAGGGAGAATAAAGTTTCAGATTGGATACCAAGAAGAGGTTCTTCAATGAGAAGGTGGCTGGGCACTGGAACAGGCTCCCCAGAGTAGTGGTCATAGCCCCAAGCTGACAGAGTTCAAAGATTATTTCAGATGTATGGTTTGAATTTTGGGTGGTCCTTTGTGGAGCCAGGAGTTGAACTTAATAACATTTGTGGATCCCTTCCAACTCAGGATATTCTGTGATTCTACAATCAGTAGTGTTGACTATAGCATATAATATTCCCCTGCAATTGCTTAATTGGTATAAATTGCATGTGTTCTGGTTCTAAAAATTCTATCACTTGTAAGCTGAGGAATGCTATTTTTTCATTTATCTATGTGGACCCTGACTTTGCAGATACCTAGTAAAGAAGAGGAATGCACAG
>NW_011106954.1:0-441 GCF_000146605.3 Meleagris gallopavo
CAAAAAAGCAGAAAACCTTTGGGTGTGTCTCCTGTAAAAAAATCTGCTGGAGAATTTGGGTAAGGAATACTCTTCTTTTTTTTATTTTATTTTATTTCAACAGACATCTTTAGCAAGTCTCATGCTCTCCTGAGCTCTACACAGAGTTCCTATATGAACAGTGTAAGAACTTTTAGGGTTACCATGCAGGGCTCACAGACCATCAACAGACATCTGTTGATCCTATCACCCTTTTCAGGGCTTAGCTCTGACCCTCTGGGCTGAAAGGCCTGGAGAGAAGGCATCTTTTTGTAGCATCATGACTGAGTCCAAGTACCATCTACACTGCGGACAGTGCAGCCTATGTGCAGACTGGACAGAACAGGAGATGGGGCGGATTAATCAGCAAAGCAGAGGTTAGGAAGTGCCCCTGGCCTCCTTGCTGTCAGGTGGCAGATCCCA
>NW_011106955.1:0-638 GCF_000146605.3 Meleagris gallopavo
AAACACGAAGTCTGATGTCCTATTTCCATCCTGTTACCCTCAAGCAGTGATCCTTGATTTTCAAATGTGGCTTCAAGTGTAGCTGATAACTTCTCTTAAAGTTACATTAACGAATAAAAGAAACCTTCATTTCTAAAATGTCTCTCTACCATTTCTGTAGCACAAGCTTCTCTCAGGGCTAAAATAGCTGAATTTGAGATTCGGTTCTGCTATCTGCAGGTAACTGCAGCTGATGAGTTTCTCAATCTATCCCTGTGGAGTTTGAACAAGATAAAGTTGAGAGTCCATTTAAGACAACTACTTTTTTTTTTTAATTTCTCAGCATGGACAAAGTCCTTCCCTGTGAAATAATTACTATACAAGTTTTTAAGCCAGCTTTGGAAAACAGGGCAGAGGATTTCACAGGATTTCAAGAAAATGATTAGCTTCTTTAATATTTGTGTGTGTGTTTGTGTTGGCACTTCATCATACCCAGAAGCTTTGAACACTGGAAGCTTTAACAGGAAAAACAGTTAATCAGTACCAAATTGATCCAAAATAAATTTTTGGTTATATTATTGGAAATGTTTTGTTTTGTGGAACCTGGTTTTACCTGAACTCCAGGGATGTTTTCTGGGAGTGACAAAAGAATGTTTTCA
>NW_011106956.1:0-365 GCF_000146605.3 Meleagris gallopavo
AGAGGAGGAAAAGTGACCCAGAAGGGGAGGAGCCCCGCTCTTCACTGCACACGATTTGAGGGAGGAAAGGAGGAGAGAAAAAAAAAGGTCAGAAGAGACTGATTTCATTATGACAGATTTTCAGAACAGGGGAAAAACAATAACAAGACATATTCACAGTTCCTTCCAATCCACAAAAGGGAGCAAAGTGGGACAGGACCCCCAGGAGGGGACTGCACAAACCCCTCTGAGAGCTGCCACTCCACCACCACCCTCAGGTCCTCGTCAGGGTTCCCAGACCTGTAGCCATCCTAGGAGGTCCTCAGCCCACTGATATGGGACAGGCATTGGCTTAGACCCATCAACATCCCCTCCCAAAGGAAAAC
>NW_011106957.1:0-342 GCF_000146605.3 Meleagris gallopavo
AAAATCTAAGCCACCCAATTCCCAATGCTTACATTCAGTAATACCAAAGCAGACAAATGACCAGATAACTTGGTAGAGAAACAATAATATTCTCCACTACCAGAGCAAGAGTATATCGTATATCAGAGGACCAGAAACCACTTTGTGTCCAAGCCTCTGTTCAGTGCAAAGTAAACCCTCCAGCTGCTACAGGGAGAACAGAAAACATTTGCCAGCAGAATAATTGTGCAGGAGCCCCCGCTATGACCAACAAACATTACCAAAGGTACCTGCTGTCCCTCCTCACCCTCAGCGGTCAGCAGCTACAAGCAGCAGGAGGAGCACAGTCAGCAGAAAGCACAG
>NW_011106958.1:0-339 GCF_000146605.3 Meleagris gallopavo
TGTGGACTGACAGTTTCAGATTAAAAATAAAAATAAAAATTATTTACACACTGATTAGGGATTAGCAAACATTTAGCTGTTGTGCTGTATTTCCATTATACAACATAGCTGTCACGGATTTCACTGCAGCGACATGCTTTTATTGAGATGAGTTTAAAACTCATGTTCTAACTCTTTTACTAAGCATGGGATTACCTACATTTTCCTCCTTTCAACTTTTGTTATATCTTTCACAATAAATAAATGCTGGTCTTTATTGCACCCTGTGAAGTTGTAGATGCAGCCTTCCAAAATTAAGGTTTATTTTCATTATTATACATTATTTTTATGGCAGGAACA
>NW_011106959.1:0-422 GCF_000146605.3 Meleagris gallopavo
GAGTTAAGCCTTAATATCGAAACATCCTCTGAATACCTTAAATCCCACTGAGAATTTTTTTTGTGAATATTTATTCAAACATTATTGGTACGGCCTCAACATCTGTAGTATTTTTCAGAATAGGACAACAGGCAATTGCTGCTGCTGAAAGCATAAAGGAAAAGACAAAATAAAGTCATTCAATCAAGTGGAGCTGAGATGAAGTCTTTTATACAGGATTGCTGTAAGAGTGGACAGTATTATCTCAGAAGAGAGTAGTTCCTTACAGGTGGTTTGAAAGCAGAGATTGTGATCTGGAGCTGGCCAGCAGAACTGTGCTAAGCAGTGTTTTCTGTTAAAAACTTGCAGTGGTCTGCACTTTGGTCTATTTAAAAAATAATAATAATAAAAAAGAATGTTTTCCACTGATCAGAATATCTTGA
>NW_011106960.1:0-693 GCF_000146605.3 Meleagris gallopavo
AAGTTACTACACTTCTTTCATTCAGTTTCAAAACCCATTGTCTTCCTGTTCTGCCAAGTAAGAAAATCTGGTACTTTATTAAAACTTATGCTACCGTGTAAGCTGAGCCTAGAAAATAATGAGAGAAGAAGGAAAGTTATTTCTGCAGAGCACTTTAGACAAATATTTATGCCCCTCTGAGACATTAGTATGTGTTCTGAGTGATACCTGCCAACAAATAATATAATTTTGACCTACATTGGTCTGAACACCCCAGTTAAAGAGTACTTATAATGTACAAGTAAATGCAAAGACAGAAATCTAATCAAGCACAGAGATTTAGGAGATTTATTTATTTATTTATTTATTTATAAATCTCTATAGTGTTTTCTCCTAAGTCAGGGGAAAATACAGCTTCCTTTCAGGAAATGTTTCTAAGTTGGAAATAATTTGTGACTGTCAGTAGCATTGCAAAATATCATTAAGGGGAAAGAAAAGGACATATACAACCAGCAGTGTCCCCATCAAAGTATCAGACCTTCTCACCCTTTTGATTTAGCAGGAAAAGTTGCTGAGACACATTTGAAGCTGAGGGTATGCCAAGATTCCAGTGGGGAAGAGAATTGTTTGTGAGGCAGGTAACTGTCACCCACACTTCTCAGGCCTTTCTCAACACCCTTTCTCCCTCTGCACCCACCTTTATGTCTCACACAG
>NW_011106961.1:0-661 GCF_000146605.3 Meleagris gallopavo
AAAAAAAAAAAAAGCCTTTTCTATAAATCTCTGAACTAAAAAATGAATTCAGATAATATCAAACATAACTGCAGAGAATAGTTTTCATCCAGTAAAGTCTTAAAAATAAATAACCATACCCATAGAATTTCTCCAAATCTAATACGGGGAAAAAAAAACACCATCACACACAAGTGATAGGGAGGGTGCTGTCTACAAATAATGTTTTTGTCAATTAAAGCCTTTAATATGCTGTATTTCTCTTGATCCAGTAAAATAGATGTTAGATAAATATTTATATGATGGATTTGGAGCAAGTTTATAGCTCTTACCTGGTTTAACTTATTCTGGTCTTGTCATCTTGTTGTCTCTATGTAGGAGATGTGCCAAACTGTCTTACTGTCCAAATCTGATGTCACTGTGTCAGTAGGTTATCTTCTCATAATGGAATCTCATCTGGTTTATGCAACCAAGGTGTAAGACAGACTTGATGATTGGAATCTGGAAAATGGTGAACACCTGCTTCCTTCCCCCCAGACACAGTGCTTCATAGATCTTCACAGAGTCTGGGTTCTGTAAAGGCCTTTTTGAAGCCCTGAACACCTTTGGTACACCTGAACACTTGCTGTCTGATTTCTAGTCAAGTCCTTAAATTCTATTACAAATTGTCCTTTATTTTCAA
>NW_011106962.1:0-339 GCF_000146605.3 Meleagris gallopavo
CTTTCATGCCACTAGTACTGCCATTAAGCCAATTACCAAAGCTCCCAACCATCTCTGACATCTCCTTCCTACCTACATCTCTGCGATTTTAAAACTCCTGTCAACCATAGAGAGAGAGACCTGCTGTAAATAAATTAATTACCTTTATATGCAAGTGACCCAGTACAGTAAAAACAGGATAATTGCCTCACGAATGTGCTTTGGTCATGCAGTCAATTACTTTGTAAAGCGCAGGCTAAAGTTTCATAAATGATTTTACAGACATCAAGGTCCAGTAACCAACCTGGTTTAATTATTAAAAAACAAAACTGCATGTAAACATGCTTATTTCATTTTAGC
>NW_011106963.1:0-313 GCF_000146605.3 Meleagris gallopavo
AAAAAACTTAGTTTTTTGTGTTGACATGTAGAAAGCAGTTGAGGGGGAGCTAAGGTATTTAGCTACATGTATCCTCTATTCATGCTACAGTCACCTTGTTCCAACTAGCTCAGTAGAGAACACTAATTGAAGCTTCTCTAAAATTGGCTGGCTGTTGATGTTCGTGGTTTTGCCACACTACTCTCACTTATGAGTGTTGGTTTACAATAATCTAATTTGGGAGTGCGTTCAGAAATGGTTAGAAGTTGCAGGCATCTGCAGGAGACATATGTACTATAGCTGGGAGGAGCTGTTGCTATGTACTCCTACATGG
>NW_011106964.1:0-308 GCF_000146605.3 Meleagris gallopavo
CTTAATTGCACAGCACAAACAAAATGTGCCAAGGTGCATCAGAGCAGATGTTCTTATGCTTTGAGCTGACTTCCAGCTGTCAGTGCTTGCACAAGCACTGCGGCAGTCTTTCACCACCCTGAGCACCAGGAGCCAGCCCACTTTGGAGCAGTGCCATGAGTTACCACATCCTGCTGCACTGCCTTCGGCCAGCTGTTCAAGCTGCACACTGTCATGCTAGAGGATACTTTCTGGGGTGATGTTAGTGAGTGATGCTCACTAAGTGGTAAAATAGACCATAAAAACAAACTTGACCAGCAAAATCAAAG
>NW_011106965.1:0-309 GCF_000146605.3 Meleagris gallopavo
ATTTTGCACTGAATACTGAAAGTTTTTAGTTCGATAATTATACAAATAGTTCACCTTAAGACTTTTCCTCACATATTTAGTACTGCTCTGCGAAGCTTCAGATAACTGACCTTATTTTTACAAAATATACAGAGCAATGGTACAACATGCAAATAATGGTAATTTCTTGTAATTTTAAAGTAGTTTACAGGAAATTAAATAAACAGGAATTTAAGTAAAACAAACAAAAGCAATTCAGAGCGAAAGACACATAGCAATACGCAGTAAAAACTGACTATTCCTTTTCCTATGAACATTTACACAGAAATC
>NW_011106966.1:0-396 GCF_000146605.3 Meleagris gallopavo
CAGATCACAGAACTCCTGTTAAAGCCCTCACATTTGCAACTGATCACAGATATCTTAACTAACAGCTGGAAACAGTAGTGTTTCAAATCCTTGGGTTTTAGGCAGAGTGTCAGCCCTTAAACACAAGTCTGTGCTGGCAGTGAATGGTTTTTATGGGCACATGGCCAGCTGAGGTGAAATCCATGCAGTCCTCAACGCACAAAGCTTGGACAGCATGAGGACACTGACTGCAAGCCACAATCAGAAAGCTGTTTCTGTACATAGGATATTGCAGAAACATCTCTTGCCACAATCCAAAGAAAACGGCTGTATGAGAGTGGAGCTGGAGGCAACACACATCATTGCTCCTCCTTCATCCTCAGCTTTTCAGAGTAACTGCCACCATGCCCAAGCTGC
>NW_011106967.1:0-401 GCF_000146605.3 Meleagris gallopavo
AGTATTATTTGGTGAACTTAGGTAATCCATTGAAAGATAATATCAAAACGGGTTTAAGAAATCTTATTACGTGAAATATAAAAACTTTTTTTTTTTCCTCCGTAGGACAATATTCCTGAAAAATAGATCTTATTTTGTGAGATACGTAACATTGTTATTATTGTTACTATTATTATTACAGCCTTTGTTAATATTGCTTTGCCACCTATAACAGAAACATTGAGGCTCAGAACTTACATCTGAACGCAGCCAAGTTCTTGTTTCATTTGGCAGCAGCCATAAATGAGCACAAAATACTGATTATTATTACTTTCTTATAAATCCCACTGACAATAAATAAGGTTGCATTGATTGGTTTTAAGGTGGATATGCAAATGAAACAATTGATTTCCAGTCAGGGT
>NW_011106968.1:0-645 GCF_000146605.3 Meleagris gallopavo
ATCCAACTAGTTTCCCCAGGTTTTGGTAGTATCATTCCCACAGCACTGTACTGGGGCACTGGGCTGATCCCCCCAAACCTGCTGTGCGTGGGGTACACACATTGGCCACAGGCAGGCTCTGCACACTCACAACACGAGGATTCCTGCAGAACGAAGCACTGCTGAAGGAGCATTCTTGCAGCCACAGCGTCAGAAGAAAGCAGAGACAACAGTTGAACAGATTTCTACAGGAGAGTTTAATTGACTTAGTATAACTCTTTCCCTGCCTCTCAGATACTGGTGTGCTTCCATTCCTGCCCTCCTAGCCATGTGGAACACATACTCTTCTGCCACATGTTAGATTTCATGCAGCTAAAAGTACATTATTTAAATACCACAGCACTGTGTGTTATTAATCAAAATCTAAATATTTTGGAGCTGTTTGTTAAACAGTTTTTTAGCATCAAAACCTTACAAAATCACACTCTGAGACACGCAGCTGCCTTGAAGCTCTTCAGTGAGAACTTCAAAGAGTAACCCCTCCGCAGAGGTCACCTCACCAGAGTCAGCCCTATAAACACAATGGAACATTTTTTTGTTTAAAAAGTTAGCAAGAACAAAATGACTATGTAATTGTTTTAAATTGTCAGACTATTTAAAAAGTCA
>NW_011106969.1:0-317 GCF_000146605.3 Meleagris gallopavo
AAGAGAAAGTGTCTAAAGGACAGAGGGAGATAAAAAGACAAATATGTAGTTTGATCAAAGTTGTAGTTTCCCAAAAATTAGTCATCTACTCTGCTGGTGGTACAGTTGTGGATGGAGAAGGATATTACAGTATTCAGAACAGGCTGGATTTTGATCCCAATATTCAGGGAAAATTTGAAAGACGTTTATGTTGGTGATGCAAACGTTAATATGAATAACTGATTCAACAAAATGAATACTGTGCAGACTGCTGTGGGGAAGAATATGGTGTTTGTCAAAATAATATATATATATATATATAGGTCCTAATCTCTATA
>NW_011106970.1:0-759 GCF_000146605.3 Meleagris gallopavo
GATATTTGGCACAGCAGCAAAACTGCAGTGTTTCCCACACTTTCCTTCTAATAGCCAGATGGGTGCTGCTGGTCCAGCGGCATCTCCAGAGAACATTGATAGCTGGGCTTCTGAGATGCTGCTAGCAAATGGCCTCGGGAGGCCAAACACTCTATTAAAGAAGATATAATATGGTACTCTTTGTAGTGGCTGTTGCTAACAGAAACATAGTGGGAATATATTAACAACACTGGGAGAGACTTTCTTGTGTTGCAGTTGAAGGAAGGTGGAGAAGGATGGAAAGTTAAATGGAATGAAGCCATGAAAGACACTTCCACGAGTCCTTGTACCCTGCAAAGACTGATGGCAGCAGTCCAGTTAAAAAAGAACTAAAGCCACTTGTGATCCTTGATGCCAGTTTTGGTTGCTCCTCAGACTTCTGACTCTGAAATTCTTGGACATGGGCTTACCTGTGGTTGCACCTGGTACAGAACATAGGCAGCAGGGGCTCTCTTCCAAGGCTCCATGGCCAGGAGGTCTTGTTGTTCCATCTCTCCTCTTTTGGTTGTGTGCAGCCTCCGTGTCCTCAGCCCCCATCTTGCTTCTCTGGCCATTTGCAAGACACTTAGGGCCATAGGACTTCTTCTCCCAGAGTCTCAGCACTAAGTGGTGCAGGGGAGTGAAACACAGCCACTGCAGGCAGTGCGAGAGGTATGGAGTTGTCCAGGCGGGGGAGGAGGTTGGGGCCTCTGTACTTCTAATGCAGAACAAGACCGTAAA
>NW_011106971.1:0-304 GCF_000146605.3 Meleagris gallopavo
AAAAAAAAAAAACTCCAGTGCAAATCTGAGAAAAAATTACTGACAATCACATCATATTTTTAATATGATTTATACATTAATCATATGATTAATGTCATATGAGCTGTAATAATAAGTCTTTTTAAAATTAATGGTATAGAAACTTGTCCTACTAGCTGCAAATGAAAAAAATGTCTGCACACCTCAAGAAAAATACTAGGAATAATACTCATTACAGAAGGTTATTATTATCTTAACAGTGTCTTAAGCAGAAAAGATAGATAGAAATGTCATTTTAATTTTCTGTGTTTTTTAAGTTTTGGAG
>NW_011106972.1:0-483 GCF_000146605.3 Meleagris gallopavo
TCTGAGCACAACCTCCCTTCAGCAAAGGACATTTATCCTGGGCATCAGGATAGATGAGGATAGAGAGCCAAAGCCCTCACCTGAGTGTAGCCAGGGGTTTGAAACAGCCCAAGAACAATGAGAGAAAAGGGGCTGCCTGCCAAATTTCATCTTGGGAACAGTGCTTGGCTGTTTGAGTTGCTTAACTGTTTGCATTCATGGGGCTTTGTTGGTATCTTCCTGCAGCCCTCTCAGCACTCCATGGAGGCCCAGGTCAAAACATAGAGTGGGATGCTTTACCTGTTTGGAGTCTTGCTAGAGAAGTTTTAGCTCAGGTGCTGCAAAAACTCAAAGCTCCTACAAAACAATACTTGACCAGAAAACAGCCAGCTGGAGAGTGCCCAGCTCTCTAGTAAATAAGAGATAGTAAATAAATCTGCTGCTAGATCTGTAGCACATCACTCGAAACTCACTGAGATTGACTGCCTGAAAGATCCACTTTTG
>NW_011106973.1:0-587 GCF_000146605.3 Meleagris gallopavo
TGCAGGGAATGCATGGCAAGGACAGTGGGTCAGGACAGTCACACACCACATGTACATGGCGATGTACCTGTAAATGTGGGAACAGTGCACATATACGTGTGTGCACATCTTCTACAGCAGTGGAGGTTTTTTCCATTTTCTGTCAGCTTCCTTCACCTGCAGGCATCCTTGGAAAATCAGTCCTACATCTGCTGCTCAGCAGACTTACCAGGGGGCCTCACCTCCCCAGACAAACAGCCCCCAGGAAACCACAGCACAGCACAATGTTTCGCAGAATACAGCACGTACCGGGAATCACATTAGGGGGCTGCTGCCAAGCAGATGAAATCCACACATCTTCTCCAAATCCCTCTTTCACAGGCATACGCTGGTCTTGAAAAAGACCTTACAACATTTTATGTGCCAAGAAGGCACAGAGACTGCTGTAGATCATCTACAGAACGCCAGGGAAGAAACAGCACTAGTTGTTTGGTTGTACCACTTTACCAGGACGGTATCTCTGATAAAGCAAATTTTATTTGCAGTTGCAGTGGCAGCCCTCCCTGCAAACAGGAGAGCACACAGAAAGCAGCATTACATCTTTTGTG
>NW_011106974.1:0-556 GCF_000146605.3 Meleagris gallopavo
AGTGTTAACGTTGGTTGTATTCTCTTTTGGTATTCATAGCAAAGAGAATTTTGAATTCAGCTGAATGTAAGCATCTTACATATAAAAATATTTTTTTCTTATTAGGAGTAAGGGAGGGCAACAAAACAATGAGGAGATGCGATAGCCCTTTGCACTTAACTGCATTCACACACTTGAAATGTATTTGTTTTTTAATTATGCCTGGGAACCCCAGCGAAGGGGGAAAAAAAGAAGAGAAACTTTTTTACCCACTTACCAACAGTAGACCTCTTTCTGGTACATTTAGGATCCGTTATTTTACTCCCATTAGGAGATATTCCACATTAGGAAGACCTACTGCCTCAAAGAGGAAAAAAAACATCTACCTTTAAAAAAAAAAAAGGTACATTGTACTCCCACTCCGAGGTATAGAAAACCTAGCTTTATTCAGGGCCACTCTGTGTTGTTTGATGTGGAGGTAGAGCCATTGGGGGTGGAGTGAAGTTGCCTCTATTCTTCTGTTGTTATTTCCTTTCTACGGTTGTGACAGTTGATTTAGATGTTAAATGTACATCCT
>NW_011106975.1:0-356 GCF_000146605.3 Meleagris gallopavo
GCTTCGTATTTTCAGTTCTTTTTTGATAGAATTCCCTTGCCTTCTAATCAGCTGCATTCATTGAACTCATTCATGTTTGCTTGGGGTTTTCTGTATCTCTTGCTGTTGGTGTTTTGACATATCTAAGTCTTTTTTGTGGTTACCTAGTTCTTATCCTGCAGTTTCTATTCAACTTAGGAGAAAGCCCTTGCTTCTCTTCTTTGGATTTCCAGGCAAAAAAGAGCACTTGAGCATAGTGTGTCAGACTGTTATGGTGCCTTTGAGTAGTGTTTGTTCTGTGTTCTTTCCTGGTGTTCTTGTTAGAGCTCACTGCCCATTTGCAAGGAAGGAAGAACAATCTGAGTTTCCACTTAGCA
>NW_011106976.1:0-635 GCF_000146605.3 Meleagris gallopavo
TCCTTTTCCTTTTCCTTTTATTTTTAAACCTGACCATAAATGTTGGCTTACCCAAGAAAGACCCCGTTCCTATCTATCCTGGAAACCTTGGTGTACAACGACGCTGCACGAGACATAAGTGAGGTCTGGAAATCAGTCCTTCCAGGTGACCCACTTTTGCTTTTTGCTGTTTTTTAAATAAAGAAAAATCTTTTCTTGGTAGATACTCCACCAGAAAAACTGTCCACTCTTTAGCTCTAAAGCAGTTCTTTCTACATCAGTTATAATAAATAAATTTTCTATATGCTCTGGTTCTGAGATCTTATTAGTAAGTGAATGTTGCAGAAGACATCTGTAACAAGACTTTAATATCTTACATTTAGGAGTGTAGTTAATTTACAAGGGATGTATAAAGTGACTACTTAAGACTGAATGCAAATTTTTATGCTTGACGATAGTCCTAGTGAGGGGATTTCAGCTTCCATTCTAAAAGACTAGATGTAATATGTCTGTATGTATCTACACAGAGTCTATATGTGAGATAGGTTTTTCTGTTCCCCACTAGTCAATGGAGATTTCCTTAGCTTGGTCAAAGGACTCTAAAGAAGGGTAGAATTTACTCTTTCTGCTCACCTTAAAACACACAATTTTTTATC
>NW_011106977.1:0-423 GCF_000146605.3 Meleagris gallopavo
TGCCAGATGAATGAATGGTTTTATCCTGAGAGAATTTTCTCAGCCATAACTACAATGCCATGTTATAATTAATGCTAGAAGTCAATCCTTCATATCCTAGCAAACATCAGAAGCAACAAAGAAACATAACAGATGATTTAGATTTACAACACAGTGGCGATATTCCATCAGTCCAATTTATCTTTCCTTTACTATCTTGCCATTACCTTTCAAATGCAAATTTTGGGACTGTCTCAATAGCCACGCTTTGGGAATATTTGGAAGTGCATTAGGAGACATATAGCCATTTCTATTTGTTACAACAAGGAGCATTAATCAGTAATCCTTATATGAATGTATCTGATGATGCTGTACTTCTTCCTAAGAGACAAAAGGAAAAAAAAAAGACTGTTACATTCTTAGGAATGTGCAGAGAGCCACAGA
>NW_011106978.1:0-537 GCF_000146605.3 Meleagris gallopavo
TCTAAAGCTGCTTGACTTGAGCAACTTGAGAAACTCAATTAACTTTAAAACAAAATACAACAAAACAGAAAAATGCAAAACTACATTGGGGATAATCAGTTTGCAATGGGGATAATCATTTTCCAAACCAGATCCAGGCTTCAGGTTTAGTGATATGACATCATTAAAATCTGGCAAAAAATAAACAAAAGTACAAACACTGAACAGTAGCTGTGCTGGATAAGAAATTATTTATTATTTATTATTTATTGCTATAAAGAAGCAATATGTGTGTACAGAAGCCAAGAAGTCTGGAAGGACTGGGATAAACTGACCAGAGTTACACATCTATCATGATGTGTTGAAATTATTTCAGCCCGCCTAGCACAGATAAATGTGACCAGTTACTGATTATTTTCATTTCTTTGGATGTCAAGAATCAGAATTAATTACTCGGGGGCTTACAGCACCAAGCATACGCTTGTCTGTGCTGTACTCGTGTTTTTTAGAAATCAAAAATGTGTCAGTTATAAGGGAAAAAACTTGTCTTTCCTGAGC
>NW_011106979.1:0-480 GCF_000146605.3 Meleagris gallopavo
AAAAAAAATAGTAACCACGGAAACACAGTTACTCATTAAATAACAGCTTGATTTTCCAGATTTGGATTTTCTCCACTTCTCTATGCAGCACTGCTCAGCCTCTGCCATGCTATTTCTAATCAGATAAAGTAACAAAGAGAGAGTATTACTGTAGAAATGACAGCAGTTAGCGTGGGGTTGCTGTGTTTAGGAACTGGAGCATGTTCAAAAAGTAAATCTACTGAGTGGTCACCGAATTTGGGTGGTTCACAGTAATTTCCTGGTAGATTAAACTCTCTGTCAGGCACCTGCAATGCTCTACTCCCATCTCAGCATATTGGCCTGAGATAACAGGGAAGTGGACAAATGCAAATGGAAAAAGAAAGAGGCTTGTGTACAAGGGGAAATGGTTTCCAGCTGAAAGACGAGATTTACACTGGATATAACGAAGAAGTTTTCACAGTAAAGGTGGTGAGGCACTGGAACAGGCAGCCCAGAAAC
>NW_011106980.1:0-460 GCF_000146605.3 Meleagris gallopavo
TCTGAAAAGGTATTTTGGTAAGTGCAGGAGATTCTTTGTGTCACAGAGGTGATGATAAAGCAATATGTGATCTGCCTTGGGTTTCAGGGTGGTCTGCTAGAAAAGTAAGGAAGATCTAATTTTATGTTTATGTTAATGTTATTTTATTTTATAATTTTAAAGCTGTACTGCTCTCTTTCATTTTACCTAACCTCAAAATATTAGTATTCTTGAGGTATAACAAAAAACATATTGGCATCTGCTCAGAAGGTAACTGGAAGAAAAGTTTAAGAAATTGGTCAAAAAAGTCTGTTCTTCATTTTGGTCACATGAGGTCTAGTACATACCAAAGGACAGCTTGCAGCTGGCACACTATGTACTTTCATCCACATATGTGTAGATACATAATCGACAGTATTCACTAAGGGTAGCGCATCCCACAGTGGTGCCATAAGGAGCCAATAATGCAGGAGTAAGAAAG
>NW_011106981.1:0-530 GCF_000146605.3 Meleagris gallopavo
AAATGCTGTCAAGAAAACTGAAGAAAATGTGTTGTTTCTTCTTCCCACAAGACATCAAGGTTAACACTTAAGATGGTTTATACGCTAAGGAAAAACTGACAAAGTCTCTAAAATGTATTAACGTGACAAATTAATGTCATTTATAGTAATATAGGAAGAAACTGTTATTTTCAAGGAAATTTTTCCACATTTCATTTTTCTGCTATTGTAAGCTGTGGTTATCTCTTCTATCAAAAGAATGATAAACGTTTGTGTAACACAGGAATGACTGTGCCTATTGTATGACTGAAGACAAGTGAACAACATCCAGCTTCTCAATATCCATTAGGTTATTGTATCTTAATGTTCATTATTGTTTTCCAGCTGTTCTAAACAAAAATTGCTGCTTCTGAACAGAATGCTGGGCTGTAATTCAATCTCAAGGTTTCACTGCTATTCATAATCTGCTTGGTCTGCTGTTAAAAATGTTGGCAGAATGCTGCATTTACACAACTGGGAACCAGAGTTTCCTCTCTACATCACTCTACAAG
>NW_011106982.1:0-864 GCF_000146605.3 Meleagris gallopavo
GCTGAAGGCTGCAGACCTGGGGGAGGAGGGAATCCTATGGAAAATGAGACAGCTTTGCTTTGCCCAAAATGTTCCCGTTGTGCTGTAGGAAGTTCTGACTGCAAACTTGATTGTGATGGAGTTGTTTATTGCCAACTCACCACAGCCCTGGATGGCACACCTGTATACCGAGGAGCCAAAGAAGGATGCCAGCGAGATCCTTGAGGTTCTGTTTTGAGACTTCCATGATACAAAACCACGGAACAAGCACACTTACAAGCCAAGCACTCCTCACCTCAGTTGGCTGGATCAAAGCTGGGACCCAGACCTCTGATCGCTTTCTCTGTCCCTCTCTCCCCTCCCCCCCAACTCTGTCTCTCTCTTTGCTTTCTCTTCCTCTCATAAAGATGTGAAGTAACACAAGGCTTGCTTTGATTTCTGATAACATCACAAAGTTTAGCTGCACATAGAAATAGTGCAGTAGAAGGTGATAGAATCAACCTGCCACACCTCCCCATATTTGTACTTTTGCCATCGCCATTCCCCACAGAGAGGTTTCATCCTCTTGGCTTGTTTACTTAAGGCACAAGTGTCACAGTCATGATTAATCTGTGCAATAGTGTCCATAGTTAAGTTCACCCCTCGGTCTCTAGCCCTCTTATATTTCATGTCCCTTCCTTGATTGCCTGAGGTCTCCTGGGCCCACCAAGCCAGAAATAAATCCCCCTTGTTCTGCCAGTACAGGTCTATTTGAGCCACCTCTGGTTTGGCAGCTCTGTCTACCTGATGGTTATTTTGTTGTTCTTCAGTAGCCCGACTCGTGGGCACATGAGCATCCACATGGCACACCTTTACAAACATATTCTTTATTTGGGCAGCAATGTC
>NW_011106983.1:0-438 GCF_000146605.3 Meleagris gallopavo
GGAGGGAAGGAGGGAGGGAAGGAGGGAGGGAAGGAGGGAGGGAAGGAGGGAGAGGGAGGGAGGGAAGGAGGGAGAGGGAGGGAAGGAGGGAGACATTAGCATTTCTCTTTGTATAGACATGATTTCCTTGGTGCACAGTCCTGGTCCTTCTCAGGTCCGTCACCTAAAGGGATGTCTTTTGAGAAGAGTGATCAAAATATGCAAGAGTTTCTACATGAAGAAAGATCTTGTAAGTTAGATTTCTTACGCACAGTAATGGCTGAGTGGAATATGCACAGTCATGGCATGGAGAGAGTAAATGGTTAATCTTCACACAAATGGTCGTTCAGATGAGGAGACTTCCATCAACATCTGAGAAGTCTAAAATTTTAAAGAGACTCAAGGGGATAGGAATGAACAAGATGAATCAGTACTGGAAGAGATCCTCTGAGGTAAACA
>NW_011106984.1:0-542 GCF_000146605.3 Meleagris gallopavo
ATGAGAAATCATAGATAAGATGAAATCATGCCGCTCTCAGAGCTGTACAGAGAAAGGAAAAGAGGCAAGAGCCACAAGCGAAAGAAAGGGAAAGGCTTGCTGGTTGCACACAAATAAAACAAACTCACTGCTAGGGTGATCAAGAGCAGAAATAGATCATCCAACAGCTGTGGACTCTCCATCTTTGATGACATCCAAAGACCAACTGGACACATCCTGGGCAACTGCGATCCTGCTTTGAAACAGGGCATTGAAGGGATTGCCACCCTTTCTACATGATTTCATCTTATCTATGATTTCTCATGAGGTAACTGAAAAGAGCAGGAACATCTCCCTTCAGCCTTCCTTTCTAAAGCAGAGAGAATTTACTTCTCAGTGTGTTCTTATCCATCACCTGCACCAGCCCCTAATCATCTTGGTTGTCATTCACAGGAATCTCTCTACTGCGTCAATGTCTGGTACTGGGTGGCAAAGGCAATGTTTAACAATATAGATCTCTCAGAAATGGTTGGTTTCTCCCACCATATTTCAACTCCAGTGAA
>NW_011106985.1:0-394 GCF_000146605.3 Meleagris gallopavo
AGCAGTTCCTTGGTTCTGCATGCTCCACAGAGTGCTCTTTGATCACTGTATTCCTTCTTGGTTGTATTTTGTTTTCTTTCCTAATCTAAATCTAAATGAGTTTTAATACAGTATTTCTGGAATGTCATGTTTAAGAAAGCAGAGAATTCAAAGCAGTGTGATATTTCTGATACTTCATTTCACTCATGTATTTCCCTGATTTGAATGCTTGGTGACGAAACCAATAAAATCAAGTAGGAAATCTGAAAGAATCTGAGTTTGAAAATAAGGGCTGCGTCTTCTGATGTGCAGATACCATTCTAGCTCCATTAAGGATCACTGGTTTGTTTGTAGTCTTCTGTTTCTGATGTTGACGGGCAACGTCTCCCATGAACTGAGGTGTGTCAGTGCAGGA
>NW_011106986.1:0-1156 GCF_000146605.3 Meleagris gallopavo
CTTTGATTAAGTTAAAAAAAAAAAAAAAAAAGACAAAGGAGTGAAGAATTTCTTACTGGACATGATATTTTGACAAGTGCTTACTTTAATACTTGATGTTATAATAATTCATAAGTACCAATTATTTTGTAATATAATATATATTACATAAAAATAAGTACCATTATTATTTTCAGCTAGGAAAACCAGTAGTTTTGAGTTATTTGAAATGAGTAAATAAAGCAAAGATAGGTGAACTGGAAGTATTTGTTTTGGATATCTTTTCACTAGGAAAACTTTTGGACAGTGTTATATTCTCTAGGCACTGATACGTTGTCTAGTGCAGTTGAAACACACTCCTGGATGACACAACTCTTGATGGGATCAGAAAAAGGCTCAAATTTGCCTAAAGGGTGTTAAAAATGGCTCAAAGTTGTTTTATGATATGGTAAAAAAAAGGTAAAAAGTATATAAAATAACAGTTTTTCTCTTGGCAGTGAACGTATGAAAGTTGGGGTGGCATGACAAACATTGCTCTCTGCATCTTACAACTTCTAAAGTTGTGATCTGAGAAGTTGTGCCTTATGTACACCTCAGCACCTCAAGTGCTGGTGTGATCAGATAAGCCTTGCTTTCATGACGCTGAGGAGCACTGCAGTGAAGCAGTTGTATGCCTAGTACAGGATGTTATCGTGGCACCCTTACTTTTTTTATTTTAGTTATGTTCTTATAGTTAACAATTGATAGGAGCCATCACTTTGGTTCATGGAGGGGAACCATATACACGTGAAACACTTTTACGAGAACATTTTTTGTCCTGTTTTATGTCTGGGAAGGTTTCCTGGGTGATGTTGGTGTACTGAAAGAAACCCCTACATGCTCATTTCTTTCTTTTCTGCACTTCTGAAACAGTAGCTGTTTGTGAAACTGAACAGCAATTGTTAAGGATCAGGCAAAGAACGTTGGTATAAAGAAATGAATTATTCATATAGGCAGACCAAACTTTAAATATGTTTTCTGACCTGGCTTTCAGTTTATGTGATGTAGAGAATATACCAGGGAATTGAGGACATGATTTTTTTTTTTTTTTAAACAAAAAACTAAATCTGGTGAAAATGTCTTAATCTGGTACCTGTCACCATGGCAACTTAAAATATGGCTGTGTATGTGTTTTGTA
>NW_011106987.1:0-468 GCF_000146605.3 Meleagris gallopavo
GAACAGGCTGCTGGGGAAAGATGCTTTTGTGACTTTTCAGTCCTCCTGGCTCTTGCTGAAGCAACTTTTTGGCTCTGGACCTTGCAGGACATCTAAGGGAGGGCATTGCAGCTGGGAGAAATGCAGAGTTTTAGAACTCTGTTTTGACTTAGAGAGTTTTAGAACTCTGTTTTGACTTAGAGAGTTTTAGAACTCTGTTTTGACTGTGTGCATCTTCATATGTGTGTGGAATATGGGAATGCTGATTGATTGCTTGAGGAGTAAGTGCATGAGTAAGTACAGATATGTGGAACAGTGCTTGAAGAAGTCCCGTGAAAATTGCTTTCTTAGAATAAAAACTAACAAAGTCTTCTGACTTTTAGTCACTACAGATCTGAACTCTGTATTTTTTTCTTCATATTTCAATTAACAAAACATTTCTGTGAATTGCAGGTAGCCCTTGTGTATCCAAACAATGACCCAGTCATG
>NW_011106988.1:0-327 GCF_000146605.3 Meleagris gallopavo
AGAATAATAGTGTAAGAAAAATAAAATTACTGTGCATGGAGCAGTTATTGTCTTGCAGGATTATCTTTTTCCTTTTAATGCTGGCACCCTACTTTAATTGAAAACTTTAATGGTTACTAAATGTGCTGTTCTGGGAAGTTAACCATACTTTAAAAGATGAGTGATGCAATCGGTTTCTGTCTTTAAAAGTTCTTAAGCATGTTGCCAATAAGAAATAAGTCAAAAAATTAATATTAACCAGGGCTGCTTGGAGATGGGTTGGGCTGTAGCTTAAGTGGTGGTTGAGTTTGATATTAGACAGTGTAGTAAGGTGACCATATTGAATTA
>NW_011106989.1:0-589 GCF_000146605.3 Meleagris gallopavo
AAGAAATGTGACACATTGGTGCTAATTGTGATGTCTTTCTGTTACTAGTGCAAATGTTTTAGCATTTGTAAATTAATTGCTTGAATTCAGCGTTAGAAATTCTCTCATTTTAACAGTGGATTCTAATGAGTGCAAAATTTTGCAATGAGTACCATCACCTTAAAGACAAAAGATGTCTTGTTTGTTGATTGAATACATTCTGTCTCTGATTTATAGCTTCCATTTTAGCTTTTCAATTATACACAGCAGATGTGTTTTGGAATGTATGTAAGCATAAGCTTTACTTCAGTGGTGTTTACTGACATCAGTGGAGCCTGAAGCATATGCTTGTGTGCTTTCAGGGGTATGCTTTCTTGAAAGAAGGACGTAATAACTTCGTATAGCATACACTATACGAAGTTATTCAGTAAATGTATGGAAGGGGGAAAATGAAATAAAATGAGAAGTTGGTAAGTGTAGCTCGTTAGGAACAAAGCCACCAGTCTGGGGCTGTTGTATTGACGGCTCCTTCCTGCTCAAGAGCTGCTGGCATAATCTTTCACCTTTTTGGTGCAGAAATCAGACTCACAAAGTGGGTTGAACTTTGCCA
>NW_011106990.1:0-357 GCF_000146605.3 Meleagris gallopavo
CCAAACACATACACATGCATACATGCATTAGAAGTGGAAAATTTGACTATGTACTTTTACTGACAAAAATATTTTCCGTATTGACTGAACAGAAGATCATGTTTACCAGCAAGTACCCATTGAACATTTCTGAGGGATTATTTCTAGATGTTTATTAATTATTCATTAATGGAGTAACTGCAACACAATGCACTCCTAGAAACAAACAAAGTCACTTTTGGTATCTTTGGAGATGGGGGTGGAAAGAGTTCCTCTACTGCAAGCTAATTACTCTGACTTATCAAACGCGACAATAAACTATTCAAAAAATGTGCATTAACTGAGTTCAGAAGGCTTTGTCTTGACTCTTTCTGTTGT
>NW_011106991.1:0-313 GCF_000146605.3 Meleagris gallopavo
CTACAACTGTCTGTAGCTGAAAATTAGAGAAAACACTGGAATCACACCAGCTGAAATTTTTAAATGAGGTGAAGAAATAATCCTTTAGAAGAACTGATATTCTGCTTGGGATGACCAAATAATAGATTCAACTCCAAGGAGGTGATGAATTTAAACAAACCATTTAAGAGTTCTTTTTTTTAAAGTACTACGCAGTGTTTTCAAGACTCTTCCCTGGAAAGACATAGCTGACTGACAAAGCTTGTGTTTTGCCATACAGGTCAGGGATTTTTTTTATTTTTTTTTCTACCTAAAAATTATGTTCTATTTCTTT
>NW_011106992.1:0-308 GCF_000146605.3 Meleagris gallopavo
AGCCAGCTTCCTTAACACTTAAACAGTTCACTCACCTTTTATTTTTATGTTTTAAATACGGGATCTTGAGACACAGAGCTTTTCTCCTGACTTTTACAGTGTTGTTGTTGTTTTTTTTTTTTTTTTTAAGTACCACTAAATGCAGCAGGAAGATGTGAACAGCTCGAGAATGTGTTATTTAGATGGCAGTGTACACTATTTTCTTAATACAAGGATGAAATACTTTCCTTTTTTAGCCAACTAAATACTCTTTATCTGTTGAGAAAGCTGTGCTGGTAGAAGAGTTTTTGATTGCTATGGTTACAGCT
>NW_011106993.1:0-661 GCF_000146605.3 Meleagris gallopavo
ATCTCTTCCATGGTTTCCAGCTGTATCCTCTCCCCAGAAATACTTTTCTGTGAAGAGGAATGTGCAGCCTTGCTGGAAAAAATTTCAACCACCTGCATTCAGACTTGGAATTGTAACTAAAGACTGATCCTAGACCACAGAGATATGAGTATTGTTCCCACATGGATCTCCCCATGAAAGGAAGGTGCAACTCAGATAGTCAAAATTATGCGTGTATTTTGGTCTGCAACATTGTGAGGATCTTTTAATTACAGATACTTAGAGAATGCAATATAACCATGTGTCATAAGAACTTGCATGAAAGAAAAAAACAAGAAAATATGTGTTAAGAAGTCTGAGGTATAAATGTGCACAATCAGGTGTACTGAGTAGCTATTTGATAAAATACTGAGGGTTATTAGATGCATCTGTATTGCACATGCATGTCTTATGCTAGAAGAATCGAGGCTATAGAAATACTATTTCTCCCCATATCCACATCCCACTTGTTCTGCTTGTGGCTTCTCTTTGTTCCCTGTCCTCAAGGACTGAAATCATAAGAACAATCAAATTTATTTTTAATTTAACGGAAGGAAGAGTGGAACTAATTCCAGCCTTAGGCAGTCCCAACAGCAGTAATCTCTCTCATCCTTGACGTTTTGACGTAAGTCAGACTGCAGCC
>NW_011106994.1:0-556 GCF_000146605.3 Meleagris gallopavo
CGAAGACCAAATCATCCACAGGTGTAAATGAGCACAGGTGAGGATCAGTACTCCTTGGAGTGATTGATTGCCTGGGTCTAGATTTCAGCAATTAACAGAATAACTCCAGAACACACAAAGTTCTCATTACTTTTGATAAAAGACACTCAAGTAGACTTTTCTTTCCCACTAAAAATTTTACACTTACTTTTTTTTTTTTCCTTTCCAGGACTTGAGCATCACTCAGATTAACCACACTCCATCAAGAGTGGATCTGAACACGGCCTCTAATCATTACTGAAATATCATGTCTTTTTTCTTTTTTCTATCTATCCCTCTTCTAAAACATTTATCTTGTCCTATGCCTATAATTTCTACTTCAAAGTGCAGACTCTGGGGAAATGCACACTGTCCTGTACAAATACTTTGGAATCTTGGGTTCCACCTCTACAACTTACAGAGAAAGTTGCTTGGGGACAACAGTGGAAGTTTCCATCAGCATTGCTGCCAACCACTAATATCACTCAACATGGGGAAGAACCAAGCAAGATGTGTGCAACTAGCATATATTTTAAAA
>NW_011106995.1:0-505 GCF_000146605.3 Meleagris gallopavo
AAAATAGTACATATTTAATAAAAGGTATGGCAATTCACTAAAAAAAACAAAACAAAACAAACAACAACAAAGCTTATCCCATATTGTACTAAAAGTACTTTAAGGTGAGTGGGAAAATAAAAGTAATACTGCCTATTAGGGCATAACTATGCTATGTGTATCAATAAACAAAGTCTGTTTGATGACCTTCACTAAAGGAGTTTATTTATTTATTTATTTTTTAAACATATTTATGCTAATACTTCTGGTGAGCTACACTCCACTCTCACAGCTTCATGTATGGGAGGCAAACCTTTTGTAGAAATGAAGTTACTGTTGCATCAAGGTTGCTAATTACATTGTTTAATACAAAAAGGAGCCAGGATACAGTACATTGATAAGGGGTGGAGTGTATTGTACATTCAGAACAGGGGTGTTACTTCTATTCTGTCATCTGACATTGATGTGTGAAGAGGGGACAAAAACAAATGCATTTTCTTTCCAGCACTGAAACATGCAAAGACAA
>NW_011106996.1:0-400 GCF_000146605.3 Meleagris gallopavo
TTTATAGTTTTCATTTTTACTTACACCCAAAGAAAAAATGGATATTTGTTTAGAATACAGTTAAAATTATAACCTCTAACATTCATAATTATTCAGATACTAAGGTTCACAATATGGGTAAAAATTTGCTGAAAATACAACACTGTTTTTTTCTTTTTTTAGTCTAAAAAAAGAATGGGAAAAACATCACATAACTGTAGCATTCACATTCAATAGAATTAAAAAATTGATACAATGGAGGAAATGGCAAGATCTGTGAAGTATTTTTGGTGACATTTTAAGAACTAAGAAGAGATTACCTCAATGTGGGGTACATAGTGTTTTCCATAAAGAGTAAAAAGAATATTTTATATTTCTCTTTTTTTTTCCCTAAGTTCCTTATCATTAATTAAATTCCATT